>NC_060140.1:45065084-45182584 GCF_021461385.2 Schistocerca piceifrons | reverse complement strand
TACTTTTCCCAGCCCTAGCTGCAGATAACAAGAGGTTAGAAAATTGACTGTTTGATCACTTCCAGTCTATTATTACACTGGTCAACACTCATTTTCTTGCCAAGGATATTTCAGTGGCTTTAGGATGAGTTAGTGGTGCTGAGGACGAATATAGCAACCATTTATGCAGTTTGGCTCTAGTTTTTGAGATAATGCATGATTTATTCAAAAAATTAGAAAAAAATTGCTAATACTGAACTCGAGCACTACAAACTACAATGAAAAAAGAAAATAATCTTTATAAATAGCTTCTATGAAAACCTGATAGGCGTTTGTCCACGTATTAAACATAATTGGAAAATTTCTCTATAAGTATATCATTTTCCGTCCATGACGAACCGCTTCCTGCACGCTTTCCTTTTATAGGTCTCTTCAGAACAGTCACGTTGCAGATTCCAGCAATAATCTGCCATCATATGCCTGTCCCATCTTCCTTTATATCTTTCCTCTATTCCTTTCATATCTTGATGGAACTGCTCTCCTTGTTCCTCACTGAAATCACCTAGATTACGAGGAAATCGATCCAAGGGGCTGTGAAGGAAGTGAAATTTTATGCTCATGTTAGCTCCTAAGTTTTGAAAGTTAGTGAGCATGTTTTTGACCAGTTCCCCATAATTGGGAGCTTTATGATTGCCCAAAAAACATTTTACAACAGTGACAAAACTGTTCCAGGCATGGGTAATGTTGTGAAGGTTGGTACAGGAACATCGTTGCTGTGCACCACCGGTCTTCTTGCTGACTCCAAATCGGGATATTCCCACTTTCATTTTTTGAACCTATTAAAACCTTTCACATTAACAATGCAAAAATAGCAATCATCTGTATGGTTCTTCTGCTCTCGCCATACCATAGGCACTCCGAAGTTTAAGCTTTTCCTTTTTCATTTTGTCCACTGCCGTAAGCACTCCACACAGCATTTACAAACTTTATGGGGTGCCCACGCAAAGACGGCGTGAAGAACTCATGTTTTCCTAAAACAAAATTGCACAAATACTACATATTATGCAGAACTTTCATGTATTTGCATGTCAATCACATCCAACAAACATCATTAATTGTTTTGTATGAAATGAATACTCACCTCTTATTTGCTACGTCACGATGAAAACGTTCTATCTCCTTGAAGCTGCACTGCACATGTGTGTGACTTTCGACCATCACCATTTTTCTTGTTTACACTGAACGCTACCTATCGGCTGTTGCGGGGATTACCTCGGTCAACAAATGAATGTCGAGTACCGCCGAATTCAAATCTGCACAACCCTCAATATCTTCAACACACGCACCGCACAACGGGACTGAACACATGCTGACAGTGTGATGTTTGCATGATGTAATCCTCAACCACACAGATGCACTCCCTGAGCACAATTGTTTAATAAAGATAGTACAATATCACTAATTAAAAAACAGGTAGCAAATACATTACACCATATATGGACCCTGCAGTCGATATTATCCACATGAAACTCTCATTTCCACAAATAACCTATATCTCAAAAACCAGAGCCAATTTGGAAAACGTACAAATATACTCGGAATGAGTATCATAACAATATCCCATTTTCGTTCAAACTTCCCTGGCAATGAAAAAAATAAATTTATTTTGTAGAGCTGTGTTATCTGTACGTCTTTTGCTACAGCTGTCCATTTCAGACAAGGAATGGGCAGAAAGGTAGATAGAATGGTTCATATGGTACTGATGACACTACTTTTTCATCAGATACCTGAGCTCATTTCCCTGAAATATTAATTAAACATTTTCTCTGAATTTTCGTTAAATACTGAGATTCTCTAAACTTCAATTTAATATGCAGTTCAGTTTTCAGTTGAGTCACTATTTTGGAATGCTGGTGTCATGATTTTTTATTTTCTGTGTCAGTGAACTCTGATTTGATCACCTGGAAATTTTTTCCATAGCCTCGATGAGATGAGATTGTGCTTTACATTTATTAACATAATATATCATTTCCCCATGTAGGCATCTACTATAACCTTCTTTTCACACAAGAAATGAATATTTATTAGACAGTCCATGAATAATGCATTTACTCTGAGCGACATGCCTATCATTTCTACATTTCTTAGCACCAGCAGAACACAGATCTCCCATTTAATTATCTGAAATTTTGTGCTGTGCCTATAGCTACTATGATACTGCAACAAATTGGGCTGGTTAATCATCAGACAAAATTTTCCAAAGATGCCTTAGGAAATAACACTTGCTGCATCACCCATGCCTCTTGTCACCTTAGCAGGTATGTCTCTCACCACAGCTTGTATAGCAGCCTGCAACAGAGTTTTCGATAGTCTGATAGTATATGTTGCCGTTGAGTAGATAAAGATCTACTCACCAAGCAGTGACAGGAGAACTCACATAGAAAAAAAGTTTTACTTATGCAAATGTTTGGAGATAGTGGGTCCTTCTGGTAGAAGGGTTGAAAGAGAAGGGAGAGCGATGAAGGGAAAGTAACTGGAGAAGTTTAGGAAAAGGGGTAGAGTTCAGAAAAGTCACTTAGAGCCCTGGGTTAGGGGAGACATACCAGACAGGATGAGAAGGAAAGACTGGTTGTTTGGAACTGAACCAGATGAGATTTGAAAACCTGAGAGCTTTGAGGTGGAAGATAGTGTCTTATGCAAGAAAGAGCTTACTGCTGAAACCTCATGCATGAGTTAATAAGAGTAAAAAGCTGAGTGCATTGTATATAACAGAGGGGATGCTGTAGTAGATTAAAGTCATGTGGGTGGCAAGAATTGAGGACATAATGTTAGTTCCCACCGCAGTCTGCTGACAAACTGGTGTCTGGGGGAAGAATCCAAATGGCAAATGTGGTGAAACGTGTACTGACATCACAACAGATGTTGTAGAGCATGCTATGCATCACAGTATTGTGTGGGGCTGATATACAACCTCTGCCTATGCCCTTTCATCATAACTGACAAATTGATGCTGGTCATGCCGTTGTAAAAGGCCAGTATGTACACAACAACTGGTATATGATGATTTGTTTCACAGGTAGCTATCCATTTGATAGTAAATGTTTTGCCAGTTACAAGGCTAGTATAGTTGGTGGCTGGACGGTGCATAGGGCAAGTCTTGAAGCAAGGACAGTCCCAGTCATAGGAGCTATAGGGTAGAGAAATGGATGCAGAATGAGCATAGTGTCTGACAAGGATATTACAGAGACTTGGAGGGTGACAAGAAGCTGTTCTAGGTGCAGGAGGCAAAATCTGACAGAATGGATCTCATTTCAGGGCATGATTTTAGGAAGTCATGGCCTTGTCAAAGTGGCTGATTAATAAATCCAAGATGAGGATAATACTGAGTGACAAGTGGTGTGCTACAAAGCTGTTTTTTGAGGGATCAGCAGCACCAGGATTGGATGTGATGGCCTGGGAAATCTGCTTTTTAACTAGACTTGTGGGGTAATTAAATCCAGTGAAGGCTGAGGTGGTGGTGGTGGTGGTGGTGGTTTACAAAGTGTCTGCATCTGATAAATATATTTGCCTTGAATGCCAAGGAAGGAAACATTTGACATGGAATGGATGGCAACTGACAAAACGAAAGTACTGTTGTTAGTAGTTCAGTGTGGATAGACGTCTGTATCTGGTCATTGGTGGTGATCAGATCAACATCAAGGAGAGTGGTACAGGATTTGGAATAGGAACATGTGAAATTTAATTGGGAGACGGTACTTCGAGGTTCCAGGAATTTTAACAGGTCAGCCTCATTATGAGCCCATATGGCAAATATGTCATAAATGTATATAAAGAAAACCAGGGGTTGGAGGCTTACTGATTGCAGGAAGGCACCATCCAATCTATCCATGAAAGGTTAGCATAAGTAGGAGACATCCTGGTTCCTATGGCCATACCCTTAATCTGATTGTATGTTTTCTCCTCGGACATGAAGTAGTTGCTGGTAAGTGTAAAGTTGATTAAGGTGAGAAGGAAGCATGTCATAGGTTTGGAATCGGGTGGGCTCTGACGAAGGAAATGTTCAGGAGCAGACCGACCATGCACATGGGGATGTTTGTATAGAGAAAGATGGCATTAGTGGTGACAAGTAAGGTGTGTGTGTGGGGTGGAATGGGCACAGATGTCAGATGATCTAGGATTTGTTGATGTCGTTAATGTAGGATGAAAGCCTTTGTACTATGGGTTGCAGCTACTGATTGACTAATTCAGAAATATGTTCAGTGGGTGCTTTGAAGCAAGAAGGTATAGGATAGCCAGGATGATTGGCTTTGTGGATCTAAGGAAGGAGGTAAAATGTGGGTGTGCATGGTTTGGTTGGGCTAAGAAAATATATGGATTGACATATTGGTCCCTGTGAGGAGCCTGAGATTTTAACAAGGAACTGCAGGTTATTTTGAATCACAGGGACAGGTTCTTAGATGGCAGATACTGTATGTAGAGTTGCCAGACATGTGGCATAGACCTTCAGTAACATACTCCTGTCAGTTAAGTACCATAGTGGTAGATCCTTTGTTGTGAGGATAATGATGGAGTTATCAGCTTTTAGAGGACACACAACATGGAGTTCTGCAGAGAACAGGTTAAGGTCATGTTGTACGGACCTCAGGAAGTGTTGTGGAGCAATGCTGGATGTGAGGAATTCTTGTAAGGCTGATGAGGAATGATTTTGAGTTAGTGGTTGTGGATCGATTTGGGACTGTTGTCTCAACTGTTCAAGGCAGTGTTCAATGATAGATTTGCTATTGGAAATGTTTTAGGACTGGGTTTCAAAGTGATATTTCCAATTGACATTACGTGTGAGGGAAAGCAGGTTCTTCACCATAGCAACATGATTAAATGCAGGTTTAGGGCTGAAAGTTAGGCACTTTCCTAATAAATGTAATTCAGGAGGGGAGGGTGCATTAGATGAGAGACTCAGAATACTGTACTGTTGCGACTGGTTGTCACAATTGGGTTATTGTAGGCCTAAGAGGCAATGGTGAAGTGTGTGAGATGTTAAGGAGGTTAGCCAAGCTCAGTTTGTAGGAGAGGAGTAGTGGTTGATGGTGTCACAGTTTATCGAGCTGCAGAGGGACAGGAGGGGGAACACAACTGTTGTGGTTTAGGAGGAGGAGGGATAGCAATTGGAGTTGAACACTGGCATGTTATTGCAGTTTGAAGTTGGCTTGGCAGATAACACCATGGAAGGAAACATGAATGGCAGATAACTGCAGGATTTTGTAGAAGGAAAGAAATCTGGTGGAGTGGAAATTGGCAGATGAGGCACACAGTTCACAGATAAGCCAGGTAAGTGCAAGAGGTTGCTTTATTTGAAGAGGCTGGTGTACAGAATGATTACATCCAGAATCAGGGACTTTCAATGTTAGGCCTTAGGACCTTAGTTTCGATAGTGCATTTTGAAAAGAAGCGATGTAATATACACTCCTGGAAATTGAAATAAGAACACCATGAATTCATTGTCCCAGGAAGGGGAAACTTTATTGACACATTCCTGGGGTCAGATACATCACATGATCACACTGACAGAACCACAGGCACATAGACACAGGCAACAGAGCATGCACAATGTCGGCACTAGTACAGTGTATATCCACCTTTCGCAGCAATGCAGGCTGCTATTCTCCCATGGAGACGATCGTAGAGATACTGGATGTAGTCCTGTGGAACGGCTTGCCATGCCATTTCCACCTGGCGCCTCAGTTGGACCAGCGTTCGTGCTGGACGTGCAGACCGCGTGAGACGGCGCTTCATCCAGTCCAAAACATCCTCAATGGGGGACAGATCCGGAGATCTTGCTGGCCAGGGTAGTTGACTTACACCTTCTAGAGCACGTTGGGTGGCACGGGATACATGCGGACGTGCATTGTCCTGTTGGAACAGCAAGTCCCCTTGCCAGTCTAGGAATGGTAGAACGATGGGTTCGATGACGGTTTGGATGTACCGTGCACTATTCAGTGTCCCCTCGACGATCACCAGTGGTGTACGGCCAGTGTAGGAGATTGCTCCCCACACCATGATGCCGGGTGTTGGCCCTGTGTGCCTCGGTCGTATGCAGTCCTGATTGTGGCGCTCACCTGCACGGCGCCAAACACGCATACAACCATCATTGGCACCAAGGCAGAAGCGACTCTCATCGCTAAAGACGACACATCTCCATTCGTCCCTCCATTCACGCCTGTCGCGACACCACTGGAGGCGGGCTGCACAATGTTGGGGCATGAGCGGAAGACGGCCTAACGGTGTGCAGGACCGTAGCCCAGCTTCATGGAGACGGTTGCGAATGGTCCTCGCCGATACCCCAGGAGCAACAGTGTCCCTAATTTGCTGGGAAGTGGTGGTGCGGTCCCCTACGGCACTGCGTAGGATCCTACGGTCTTGGCATGCATCCGTGCGTCGTTGCGGCCCGGTCCCAGGTCGACAGGCACGTGCACCTTCCGCCGACCACTGGCGACAACATCGATGTATTGTGGAGACCTCACGCCCCACGTGTTGAGCAATTCGGCGGTACGTCCACCCGGCCTCCCGCATGCCCACTATACGCCCTCGCTCAAAGTCCGTCAACTGCACATACGGTTCACGTCCACGCTGTCGCGGCATGCTACCAGTGTTAAAGACTGCGATGGAGCTCCGTATGCCACGGCAAACTCGGTGACACTGACGGCAGCAGTGCACAAACACTGCGCAGCTAGCGCCATTCGACGGCCAACGCCACGGTTCCTGGTGTGTCCACTGTGCCGTGCGTGTGATCATTGCTTGTACAGCCCTCTCCCAGTGTCTGGAGCAAGTATGGTGGGTCTGACACACCAGTGTCAATGTGTTCTTTTTTCCATTTCCAGGAGTGTATGAGGGGATTCACCATGGCAAGGTAGGATATAGGGAGTGTTATAAATAATGAGATTGGCAAGGAAAGAGAAGCAGAGGGTGGAAAAAGATTGAAAAATGGAAGAACAAGGAAAAAATTTCTAAAAATTGGAAAAATTCGTACAAAACTTGCAAGAACAGATAATTGTTAACAAGAGGTAATGAGTGGATGAGAATTTCTCACAAGAAAAGTGGTATATGATGCAAAAAAGAATGTCTCCTTTCTACGCCAACCCCTTCATGTATTGTTTGGAGGGGGATTTCCTGGAATCCATAAGTCTTCAGACCCTGGTTTAGTTTACATACATTGATGACATGTTTGCTACTGGAATTGTGGTGAGACTGAACTGCTAAACTTCCTAGAATCTCTAAATGCTGTCTCCCAATTAAATTTCAAATGGTCCTATTCTCAGTACCATGCTATTCTACTTGATATTCATTTCATGCTCAACAAAGTCCAGCTACACACTTCTATCCACATTAATGTACTAACAAATGACAGACATTACACTTTGACAGTTGCTATCCTTCCCATGTCAAATGTTCCTTTCCATACAGCCTTGGAATTAAAGACAAATATATTTGTTCAGATGCAGACTCTTTACAGCAGTACTCCACCATGCTCACATCTCAGCCTTGACTGGACTTAAGTATTCCACCAGCCTGGTTCAAATGAAGATTTCCAAGGCCATCACATCCAATTCTGGTACTATTGATCCTTCCGAAAAATAGCTGAAGGTCACATAACTTGTCACATAGTATTATCCTGGCCTTGAATGTATTTATCAGCTACTCTGACAAGACCATGACTTCCTAAAATCACACCCCGAAATGAGATCCATTCTATCTGAGATTTGTCCCACTGCATCTAGAATAGTTTCTGGTTGCCCTCCAAAGCTCTGAAATATCCTTGTGGGATGCCATGGTCATTCTGGACTCATCTCCTTGCCCTATGGCTCCTACCTCTGTGGCCATCCACGCTGCAAGACTTTCACTATGCATCCTCCTACCACTACCCATACTAGCCCTGTAACTGGCAAAACATATAATACCAAAGGGAAACACCTATGAAACAATGTCATATATTGGTTGCTGTGTAAACACTGCTTGGTTTCCTACATTGTCAAGAATATCATCAAGTGGCAGTTAAGATGAATGGGTATAGACAGAGGGTGTATACTCGCAACACACAATATCCTGCCACAGAGTATGCTCTGCAACATGACATTCATGATCATGGTGGCTGCTTCACTACACATGCTATTTGGATTCACTAGTTTCTCAGAACTCAACAGCTCTCAGGTTTTCAGATCTTGTCCAGTGCAGTCCCTAACAATCAGTATTTGCCTCTCATCCCATCCACTAATTCTCCCCTGACCCTGGCTTCTTACTGAGTTTTCTTAACTCTACTCCTTTTCCTAAACCTCTCCAGTTCCTTTCCCTTCTCCTTTCCCCTTTAACCCATCTGCTAGGAGGAGACCTTGGAACCAAAACCTTGCACGAGTACAAGCTTTCTTTATATGTGTGTTCTCATGCTGCTGCTTGGCGAACAGATTATCTATCCATCTGATTACATTATCTCGTGGAAAAACTGCTTATTTTCCTGGTTGTAGTTTGTTGTCAGCAGAGTCAAATGAAGTTTTCGGAATATGGTACATACGGTTGGTTAATGTCTGCAGTAACATTTCTGCTCAGATTATCATTATCAACATTACTATTATTCACCTAACTAGGGTCTGCAGGGTAGTTAAATGGCTGGTATTGCCACTGTGGAGCACAATTCTTGTTTGCATATGCAAGATGAAATATGTTATTAAGCTGCTTCTTTTCCTGTGATTGATGTGGTTTTGGTTATCTTAAGATTGTTATTGTGGGTCCCACATTACCATTCTGCTGATTGTTTTTATAATTTTCCATATTCTTCCTGTTTCTGTTTATTATTGTTGTTGTTGTTGTTGTTTATGTTGTTGATATTAATACTACTACTACTATAATAATAATAATAATAATTATTATTATTATTATTATTATTATTATTATTATCTTTCCTTTCTCAGACCTTAGGTCTGGTTCGGAATGAAAGTGACGCGGACCTTGATCAAGCGTCACTTCCTTTTAACTGTACGGTATATGTTACATTGCGTTTAGGAACTTTCGGGTAATTGAACATGTATCAATAATTACGGATTTCTGAAGTTGTATATATAAGTTTGGATGTAGCTGTATTGCATTGATGTACTGGTGGATATTGCGTGGTATGACTCCTGTAGTTGAAAGTATAATTGGTATAATGTCAACTTTATCCTGATGCCACCTGTCCTTGACTTCCTCAGCCAGTTGGATGTATTTTTCAACTTTTTCTCCTGTTTTCTTCTGTATATTTGCTGTATTGGGTATGGATATTTCAATTAGTTGTGTTAATTTCTTCTTGTTATTGGTGAGTATGATGTCAGGTTTGTTATATGGCGTTGTTTTATCTGTTATAGTGGTTCTGTTCCAGTATAATTTGTATTCATCATTCTCCAGTACATTTTGTGGTGTATACTTGTATGTAGGAACGTGTTGTTTTAAAAGTTTATTTTGTAAGGCAAGCTGTTGATGTATTATTTTTGCGACATTGTCATGTCTTCTGGGGTATTCTGTATTTGCTAGTATTGTACATCCGCTTGTGATGTGATCTACTGTTTCTATTTGTTGTTTGCAAAGTCTGCATTTGTCTGTTGTGGTATTGGGATCTTTAATAATATGCTTGCTGTAATATCTGGTGTTTATTGTTTGATCCTGTATTGCAATCATGAATCCTTCTGTCTCACTGTATATATTGCCTCTTCTTAGCCATGTGTTGGATGCGTCTTGATCGATGTGTGGCTGTGTTAGATGATACGGGTGCTTGCCATGTAGTGTTTTCTTTTTCCAATTTACTTTCTTTGTATCTGTTGGTGTTATGTGATATAAGGGTTGTAGAGGTGGTTATGAAATTGTAGTGGTGTAGCCGATGTATTTATGTGGGTGATTGCTTTGTGTATTTTGCTAGTTTCTGCTCGTTCTAGAAAGAATTTTCTTAAATTGTCTACCTATCCTTAATGTAGGTTTTTTATGTCGATAAATCCCCTTCCTCCTTCCTTTCTGCTTAATGTGAATCTTTCTGTTGCTGAATGTATGTGATGTATTCTATATTTGTGGCATTGTGATCGTGTAAGTGTATTGAGTGCTTCTAGGTCTGTGTTACTCCATTTCACTACTCCAAATGAGTAGGTCAATATTGGTATAGCATAGGTATTTATAGCTTTTGTCTTGTTTCTTGCTGTCAATTCTGTTTTCAGTATTTTTGTTAGTCTTTGTCTATATTTTTCTTTTAGCTCTTCCTTAATATTTCTATCATCTATTCCTATTTTTTGTCTGTATTCTAGATATTTATAGGCATCTGTTTTTACCCATCGCTTCTATGCAGTCGCTGTGGTTATCCAATATGTAATCTTTTTGTTTAGTGTGTTTTCCCTTGACTATACTATTTTTCTTACATTTGTCTGTTCCAAAAGCCATATTTATATCATTGCTAAATACTTCTGTTATCTTTAGTAATTGGTTGAGTTGTTGATTTGTTGCTGCCAGTAGTTTTAGATCATCCATGTATAGCAAATGTGTGATTTTGTGTGGGTATGTTCCATTAATATTGTAACCATAATTTGTATTATTTAGCATGTTGGATAGTGGGTTCAGAGCAAGGCAGAACCAGAAAGGACTTAATGAATCTCCTTGGTATATTCCACGCTTCATCTGTATTGGCTGTGATGTGATATTATTTGAATTTGTTTGGATATTAAGTGTGGTTTTCCAGTTTTTCATTACTATGTTTAGGAACTGTATCAATTTAGGATCTACTTTATATATTTCCAATATTTGTAGTAACCATGAGTGGGGTACACTATCAAAAGCTTTTTGGTAATCGATGTATGCGTAGTGTAGCGACCTTTGTTTAGTTTTAGCTTGATATGTCACCTCTGCATCTATTATCAGTTGCTCTTTACATCCTCGTGCTCCTTTGCAACAGCCTTTTTGTTCTTCATTTATAATTTTGTTCTGTGTTGTATGTGTCACTAGTTTCTGTTTAATGACTGAAGTTAGTTATTATTATTATTATTATTATTATTATTATTATTATTATTATTTCTACTATGGGGTGTCCTAAAAAGAATGACCCAATTTTAAATAGAATTATTTATGAGGAAGAAGTGCTTAACACCAACAAATTGCATACTAAATTACTCAGAAAAGACAGAAGTTTATAAAAATTACATCATAAATGTTCAATATGTCCTCCATTGGCTGCCCGGACAACATCTAGCCGGCAGCTGAATTAATCCCAAACTGATTGTAAGGTGTCTTCTGTCACTGAAGCTACAGCAGTAATCTTGTCACAAATAATATTTCTTGTGCATTCAGCCACAAATGTGGCTGAGCTCTTTGGAATGCATTTTTTCCATTCACATGATACTAGACACAACAAAAATTTTATTCTTCCCACCCACTGCCTCTGATTGTTTGCCCAGGGATCTTAATATATGGGAATGAAAATTTGTAATAAATTAAAAGGGAACAAGTTGATGCAGATGAATTTAGATTCACTTAAAAGAAAGCTGTATGAGGTACTGACACTGAGGTGTTATTAGTCACTGGATGAATTCATGTGGGACAAACTGGAAATTTGAGCTGGATACAATGTGTTACACGTCCCAAAAAATACCCTTATGGTGCTATTCTTTTTAATGTAAAAATCATTGTAACAGTTTTATAAACTATTGACATGTTTTCTGTACGCAAACCAAAAAGATTGCAAATGTAAGTCATGAGATGAATAAAATACATCTGCATAATTTACATACAGCCTATCTGTATAGTTTCTTTTTGCTTGGATTGACATCTTTAACTACCATAGAGAAATTTTCATCACAGTAATGACCTGCCAGATGGGGCAATATAGCGACATCTCTTCTTCCAGCGTTAAAGGCCAGAAAAAAAAGAAAAAATCTCACAGTTGACCAGCGAAACATTAGTTGAAAATGTGAATGTTTGATATATAGTTGTGTACATGTAATTTATATTATGTATTGTATGATTTTTTTATACAGTAATAACACTAGTTTTTCACCTCAGCAGTGATACCACTTGTCATTTGTTCATCATAGCCATGGCTTTCTGTTCGCTTCAGTTGACTGACAGTATACAAAATTTGTCTTTTTTTTATAGAATTTCATCTGGATGAATTGGCAATCTCCAATACATTTTTGATTATTCCAAGTCATTCAGCATCTATCCTTCACTTATTACTCCCACACTTTTGCCAGGGAAGAGGGTGGTCTTGAAGACAACCACCAAAAACAGGCCCTCTTGGAAAACATTTTGTCATTTGTTTCCAGAGTGTTACTGTTGTCTGAGAGCACCTGTGAAGGAAAACATTTTGTGTCTGGCATGTTCAAATCTGTTCCACGCTCTCATCAGAATCATGAAGAGAAAATATGTCACTAGTATTATTTTTCTCATTCCCTGTTGCCTCTGTAAGTACAGAAATTTCACTGGAAGGTTTTGAAACTTCAAAGGAGGATTGCATTTCATTCTGTTTCCCTTTCTCTCCAGATTATTTCTCCCTTGTATGCTTGGCATTGTTGACATCCTGAATGTTCACATGTCTGATGCTTTATCCCAGGGGGACATTTAATATTCTGCAACAGTTGGGCATACAACATTTTGTTACATCCTCCCTCCTATTATTTAATTCTCACAATATCATCTCACCCACATGATCAGTCATTACGCGCAAGTATTTTCAAGGACTGCTTGTGGAAGACACTCAAAAACCTTGCTCCTATGCTAGGAAAACATTCTGTTCTCTCAGAATCATGACCTCAAATTTTTCTTTATTACTGGATCCAAGTTAGTCATCAGCTTTCTGAAAAGACATGGGAATTCATCCCTAGGCAATGTGAAGCATCTTCTCTGTTTTATCAATCTTATCTGCAATGTGATTCTAGAGTCTGAAAAACTGATACATTGAGCACTTACAATTGAGGTGTTAAATTTGGCAGGAGTGTGATCAAATTGGTTGTTTTCATCACAGAGACTTAAGACAGTTTTATATGGAACTTAGAGAATCACCAAATATAGCTTTTAGGCCTTCTTGCTTCTTTAAAATTCGAAGGATAAGTGATGAAAGCTGTCTTCAAAGGCCACCCTTATCATTTGGTAATATCTTAAATTTTCTGGTCCACCTTCTACCCATGTGGACCATAACTGATTGGCTTTATAAGTAACATAAGCAGCAGCCAATTCACCAACAGCATTTCCACATACCTCAATAGAAGTACATGATTTTGATGTATTTTCTGTTTGTTCAGGATACTTTGTTGTGCTATAAGTGATTGCCCTTATGGTGCCAGGACCATCAATCAAATTTGTTGTGTTAAAATTCTGTATGTTCTCTGGTGGGATACCTCATAGCTCGTTTTCCAAATTAGGAAAAAAAAATTCTTAGTTTGTCAAACCCTTGCATAGATAATATTTTTTCAAGGTCTGTTGAGACCAAAAGGCCTTGTGACATCTCATGAAAGACATAGACCACACCTTTACAGGAAAAATTTCATATTTGAACACAGGCACTGTTCTCGATTTGTCAAGGTATGCATTAAATGCACAGCACAGATCCAAAGATCTCATTGGAAAACCAAACGACAACTTTGCAGCTCCACGGCTACAAACAGATTTTGTACCTCCTCTGTGAATACAGGTAGTTGACTAGGAATCACTATGGATCTTCCAGTCAAGCACCGTGCCACTTTCATCTTCAGCTGCAAAGTTTTCCCATGAATTTTGTAGATAATTCCCTCGGAGGCAGCTCATTTCCGAAAATCAACTGTACTTCTTTATTTAGAGTATCCCATCTAGCTTAAGTGTGTTTGTCTTAGCGATTTTTCTTCCCTTTATTGACACTGCAGAAAACAGGAACAATGACAATTTTCAAACATTTACTTCATGAAAGTATCAGTGTGCTGCAAAGTAGCCCAGTGGAGTTTTAATATTATGCTTATGTCCTCATGTTTAGTGCACATACTACACCACAAGGAGACTGTTCACGTTTCCTCAGTTTTTTACCAATAGCATGAACACATGTCTCAGCAATTATGATATCCAAAACAATGTTGCACAGAAAAATAAAGCAACAGTCTTTGGATGGTATGGGATGCTGGAAAGAAGTTGTAGCTTCTCTGACCTTAGAAATAAGGTGTGATATTTGAAATAAAGATCAAAGTTGCACTACACAAATTAATAACTACAGACACAAAGTAACCCCCTTCACAGTACTTCTCTGATTAACTTTTATCATATTTAAAGTCTTCTTGCATCAATAGAAACACCATATTAAAACATTTTCCATAATACAAAAAATAAAAAATAAAAAAAAATTGAAAAAATGATAATATTTCGTTACAACAATATTGTGCAGTTCAAATTGTTAACAATGTTGGGGGGGGGGGGGGGGGGTGGTGGTGGTGGGGGGGGGGGGGATTGTGCTAAATTTTTAGCTATAGCTATTAAAATGTAAGAGAAGTGTTCCAAATAGTAATATACCTTACTAATATATCAAATTTCCTACAACTTTAAACAGATAACTTTACATTCTTATTTACTATATGTCATAATCTCCAACAAGTTTTGACAAAACTGCCCATAATATTTTGTTGTGAACAAAATTCTCGCATATGAGTAACTTGATTGGTGTTACACTGCAACTAAGATGCAAATGTTTTTATGACAGAAAGCACAAATTTAAACTAAATTTTTGTCTATATAGCATGATTGGTTTCTTACAGATTTAAATGCTGTGGTTACGTACTGTCTTGGGCTACATAAGCTTCCCCTGTATCAACAAATGAATACTTACAGGTTTTAAGAACGTAAAAGTGTGAATACATGCATGTGGGCAGGTGTCTGTGGCTGACGTGCATGCAGGTGCAGGCAAAATGACAGATTCTCTACCTTCCTCAGCCGTCCCTTCCCCACACCTTCTCACCACATACTTCCCTTACCATTTCTGTGATTTCATCCTCTGTAATGCATTAAATTTGTTTCTTATTTCCTAGCATGTGTTATTAAATAAGAAGGCAAGATTTAATAGGATGGTTGAACAGAGTAGATTCAAAGGTTACTTAAAATGCATTTAATTATTACAAGTCTAATTTACAATGTGTTTAATGTCCAGCATAAAATTTCTACATTCAGACAGAACAAACCATTGGTAACGGCACACACCAATGATGGAAACATCTCTCGCAAACATACGTTGGACCAAGCATCGACATTATGCACCTATAATTTTGCAGCTTCACTTTGAAGATGAGAAAACTCTCATTATGGAAAGTTTGATAAATTCTACTGAATTTTCTTCTCAAAAAGCTTGTGTCTCAGACAAGAATTACATGGTACAGCTATTAATTCCATTTGAAAATTGTCAGGACTCTTATCTGCAAAAGTAGCGAATGGTCTTGAAAAGAAGTCGAAAGATTGGGATAAATTTAACATATCTCCAAATTGCTTGAGGAATTGCTCTTTTATTGTAATAATTAGAGAAATATACCCCATGTAATTGCTTTCATGGACAGAAGACTATGTATGGAAATATGCTGCATTCTCTGATGGACAATTCCTTTCCCACAGAGCAACCTTTCTCATGAAAACTCAAACTTTTTCAGTCATTTCAGAAAGTACTTGATTTCCACATTGCAAGCTGGTGTTCAAAGCAATAGTACATTCTGTAATATTCACTAAAAATGCCGTTTCTACAACTCCCTCTGGATCTTCCATTTGGGGTCAGGCTTTCTTTTGTCCTTTAAAAACTGATTTATTGCCATAGTTAATTTAGAAATTCTTTCCAGTACATTGCTGCAACTAAGCTGCAAACTTCTCTCTTGTATCGAAAATCTCCATAATCTTCCACAAATTTCTAGTTTAAATGGGACAATTGTCAATGCATTAAACTGTGGGATCTTAAATAACCAACTGTCCGAGTAACTACTTGCATGATGTCCTCCAATTTTGCTGCCTTAACGTGAGATACCTCTAAGTGCAAAATACTATGAATGCTGTACAATTAACAAACAATATTGTGCATTTTTTGTTGTTGAATTCATGCTGCTTGATAATTAATATATTTGAATATTAAAAAAGCCCACACAAGCCAGTTTGGATCAAAACAGAAGTTGTCTCATAATATGAGACACTCTGGAAAAAAATATTGACCAATAGAAAAACAGGTATACCCCAGAACAATGAATTCTCGTCCTTATTGCCTTTCTAACTTTTTGTACATTTATTGTGCAAAAAAGGTGCAGACAAGGCATACAAAAGTTGTTTTTGAAGTTTCCATTCTTTGAGACTCTAAGGGTAGTAATGCATACACTTGTGCCTGTTTCTCTGTTTGTCTCCAGAGCAACATCCAATGCGGAATATGCATTCCTTGTCTTCTTTTTGAAATGTACATCTGGAGCACTGACCTAGTTCAAATTTGTTGAGGCTTTGTGGCCCACCCTGAAGAAATTTATTATCTATTTAAGTTGTAACAGACTTCAAATAACTGGAAGATTATATATCCTTTGTTGTTGTCCTTTTCTTTTTCAAGAAGAAAATGTTTGCTTATCTTCTTGATTCTGTTACATATTTATTCTCTTGGCATTTTTTCAAATGATTTCTGCATGCTGCTGATGTTGGCTGCTTACAGAATCTGAATGTGCTGATTTTACTAGAGCTGGTGGCTGTTGATGTGGCTTTGTGATTTTGGGAACTGACTGGATAACATTTAGACTTCGAGAATGATTCAGCAAAGAAATCAATTGTCCTTTCCTTTCAGACTTTATTAAAATAAATCTAGGTTTCAGCTAGTGCCTACCATTATCAGTGCAAAACTACAAGAGGTACATAGTCAGGTGATAGTATAAAAAGTTACAACTTGTTGCATAACCTATACTGCCTTTACATTAGATTACATACCACTATTTCATATATCCAATACACGTCCCACTATTTCAGTCCCCATTTGGGCTTCTGTTACAGTTAGTACAAGACTACTGTTTTAAGGAGGTCGGCTTTGCAGAAAACACCTTGGTTGGCTGTATGGCCTCCTGTATATGAGCTACACAATAAATAACATTCACAGAAAGGCATTGATCATTTCTATTAAAAAAACTTTAAATTTGCTTAGTAAGAATACCCCCCCCCCATGAACCATGGACCTTGCCGTTGGTGGGGAGGCTTGCGTGCCTCAGCGATACAGATAGCCGTACCGTAGGTGCAACCACAACGGAGGGGTATCTGTTGAGAGGCCAGACAAACGTGTGGTTCCTGAAGAGGGGCAGCAGCCTTTTCAGTAGTTGCAAGGGCAACAGTCTGGATGATTGACTGATCTGGCCTTGTAACAATAACCGAAACGGCCTTGCCGTGCCGGTACTGCGAACGGCTGAAAGCAAGGGGAAACTACAGCCGTAATTTTTCCCGAGGGCATGCAGCTTTACTGTATGATTACATGATGATGGCGTCCTCTTGGGTAAAATATTCCGGAGGTAAAATAGTCCCCCATTCGGATCTCCGGGCGGGGACTACTCAAGAGGATGTCGTTATCAGGAGAAAGAAAACTGGCGTTCTACGGATCGGAGCGTGGAATGTCAGATCCCTTAATCGGGCAGGTAGGTTAGAAAATTTAAAAAGGGAAATGGATAGGTTGAAGTTAGATATTGTGGGAATTAGTGAAGTTCGGTGGCAGGAGGAACAAGACTTCTGGTCAGGTGACTACAGGGTTATAAACACAAAATCAAATAGGGGTAATGCAGGAGTAGGTTTAATAATGAATAGGAAAATAGGAATGCGGGTAAGCTACTACAAACAGCATAGTGAACGCATTATTGTGGCCAAGATAGATACGAAGCCCACACCTACTACAGTAGTACAAGTTTATATGCCAACTAGCTCTGCAGATGACGAAGACATTGAAAAAATGTATGATGAAATAAAAGAAATTATTCAGATTGTGAAGGGAGACGAAAATTTAATAGTCATGGGTGACTGGAATTCGAGTGTAGGAAAAGGGAGAGAAGGAAACATAGTAGGTGAATATGGATTGGGGGACAGAAATGAAAGAGGAAGCCGCCTGGTAGAATTTTGCACAGAGCACAACATAATCATAACTAACACTTGGTTTAAGAATCATGAAAGAAGGTTGTATACATGGAAGAACCCTGGAGATACTAAAAGGTATCAGATAGATTATATAATGGTAAGACAGAGATTTAGGAACCAGGTTTTAAATTGTAAGACATTTCCAGGGGCAGATGTGGACTCTGACCACAATCTATTGGTTATGACCTGTAGATTAAAACTGAAGAAACTGCAAAAAGGTGGGAATTTAAGGAGATGGGACCTGGATAAACTGAAAGAACCAGAGGTGGTACAGAGATTCAGGGAGAGCATAAGGGAGCAATTGACAGGAATGGGGGAAATAAATACAGTAGAAGAAGAATGGGTAGCCTTGAGGGATGAAGTAGTGAAGGCAGCAGAGGATCAAGTAGGTAAAAAGACGAGGGCTAGTAGAAATCCTTGGGTAACAGAAGAAATATTGAATTTAATTGATGAAAGGAGAAAATATAAAAATGCAGTAAGTGAAACAGGCAAAAAGGAATACAAACGTCTCAAAAATGAGATCGACAGGAAGTGCAAAATGGCTAAGCAGGGATGGCTAGAGGACAAATGTAAGGATGTAGAGGCCTATCTCACTAGGGGTAAGATAGATACCGCCTACAGGAAAATTAAAGAGACCTTTGGAGATAAGAGAACGACTTGTATGAATATCAAGAGCTCAGATGGAAACCCAGTTCTAAGCAAAGAAGGGAAAGCAGAAAGGTGGAAGGAGTATATAGAGGGTCTATACAAGGGCGGTGTACTTGAGGACAATATTATGGAAATGGAAGAGGATGTAGATGAAGATGAAATGGGAGATATGATACTGCGTGAAGAGTTTGACAGAGCACTGAAAGACCTGAGTCGAAACAAAGCCCCCGGAGTAGACAATATTCCATTGGAACTACTGACGGCCGTGGGAGAGCCAGTCCTGACAAAACTCTACCATCTGGTGAGGAAGATGTATGAGACAGGCGAAATACCCTCAGACTTCAAGAAGAATATAATAATTCCAATCCCAAAGAAAGCAGGTGTTGACAGATGTGAAAATTACCGAACTATCAGCTTAATAAGTCACAGCTGCAAAATACTAACACGAATTCTTTACAGACGAATGGAAAAACTAGTAGAAGCCAACCTCAGGGAAGATCAGTTTGGATTCCGTAGAAACACTGGAACACGTGAGGCAATACTGACCTTAAGACTTATCTTAGAAGAAAGATTGAGGAAAGGCAAACCTACGTTTCTAGCATTTGTAGACTTAGAGAAAGCTTTTGACAATGTTGACTGGAATACTCTCTTTCAAATTCTAAAGGTGGCAGGGGTAAAATACAGGGAGCGAAAGGCTATTTACAATTTGTACAGAAACCAGATGGCAGTTATAAGAGTCGAGGGACATGAAAGGGAAGCAGTGGTTGGGAAGGGAGTAAGACAGGGTTGTAGCCTCTCCCCGATGTTGTTCAATCTGTATATTGAGCAAGCAGTAAAGGAAACAAAAGAAAAATTCGGAGTAGGTATTAAAATTCATGGAGAAGAAATAAAAACTTTGAGGTTCGCCGATGACATTGTAATTCTGTCCGAGACCGCAAAGGACTTGGAAGAGCAGTTGAATGGAATGGACAGTGTCTTGAAAGGAGGATATAAGATGAACATCAACAAAAGCAAAACAAGGATAATGGAATGTAGCCTAATTAAGTCGGGTGATGCTGAGGGAATTAGATTAGGAAATGAGGCACTTAAAGTAGTAAAGGAGTTTTGCTATTTGGGGAGCAAAATAACTGATAATGGTCGAAGTAGAGAGGATATAAAATGTAGGCTGGCAATGGCAAGGAAAGCGTTTCTGAAGAAGAGAAATTTGTTAACATCGAGTATTGATTTAAGTGTCAGGAAGTCATTTCTGAAAGTATTCATATGGAGTGTAGCCATGTATGGAAGTGAAACATGGACGATAAATAGTTTGGACAAGAAGAGAATAGAAGCTTTCGAAATGTGGTGCTACAGAAGAATGCTGAAGATTAGATGGGTAGATCACATAACTAATGAGGAAGTATTGAATAGGATTGGGGAGAAGAGAAGTTTGTGGCACAACTTGACCAGAAGAAGGGATCGGTTGGTAGGACATGTTCTGAGGCATCAAGGGATCACCAATTTAGTATTGGAGGGCAGCGTGGAGGGTAAAAATCGTAGAGGGAGACCAAGAGATGAATACACTAAGCAGATTCAGAAGGATGTAGGTTGCAGTAGGTACTGGGAGATGAAAAAGCTTGCACAGGATAGAGTAGCATGGAGAGCTGCATCAAACCAGTCTCAGGACTGAAGACCACAACAACAACAGTAAGAATACAAAATAAAATAAAAGTAAAGTTATTGTCATTTCTGTCTAAGTTACTGCCACATTTAATTGTAAACATACAAGCTGTACAAAATGCCAGATTCACTCCTTGTGAGCAAATTGTTTTGTTATTCCTTAAAACACATAGGTAACATCAGTTTGGTAAAATATTTAAAAAAGTTTACAAAATACTAGGAGGCACATGCTGTATGCTGAAACTATTTGAAACAGTTTGGTTTAAATATTTTATCTTTTGTACCATTTCTTTATTTAATCATCACAATGAGGTATGTGGTTCCCTTTATTTCTGGAGGGTTCATAGATGGTGACAAATGTCAGCAAGATGGGTAGTTGATGACACTTGCCTTTCTGGCATACAGCCAACTGACGCGTTCTCAACAAATCCTACCCTCATTATACAGTAGTCTTTTCAGGAACTGTGACAGAAGCTTGAGCAAGGGGGAATGATGTACTAGGATGTGTACTGAAACTAAGAAGTAATGGTATGTAATATAGTACATTAGTGATGTAGGTTATGCCAAAAGTTGCAAATTCTTATGTTATTGCCTGACTATATACTAATTGCATCTTTTAGCATTGATAATGGCTAGGCACTAGCTAAAATCTAGATTTGCTTTAGTAAAGGAAAGGACAACTGGTTGCTGTGCTCCATCATTTTGAAAGCCATATCACAGTCAATGAGTTCATTCCATATTCTAATGAGAAGCTAACTTCATAAACATTTAGATTCATATTTACTCTATTGTTAGTGTGTTGTATGTCAAACTCCTGGTGTGTTCCAGGTATCATTGTCTCCAATTATTTGCCTGTTACATGGGAAGATTTCTGTTTTCCAGATGCTGTTTATAGCACTTTCCATTGTTACTGCCTTCAAGCAGCTTGTAATTCAGAATGAGGTTTCAACTTGACCTGGGTATTTGAGTACCAGGTTTATATTTCTTGGGAATAAAGAAATTTAGACAGTCCCATTTATTTCACATAATAGGCTGCATTTTATATGTGGAACGGGGTAAAAAAACAGACGATGCGGACACAAGTTTTCACTTGACTTGTCTCTCACACATGTGAGATAAGCTGCCCACTGAGTATAATTACAATTAGATCACCAGATCACTTCACAAAGTTGACAAACCTCTTAACAGAAATATATGGATGAAGCCAGTTACCAGATAGCAAGTCCTAATAAGTGATACTGTGATATATTAGGATATCCATGCTAACGTGTATTTTCTATGAACCATTTGTGTGTGTGTGTGTGTGTGTGTGTGTGTGTGTGTGTTTTTCCCACAGACAGCTGAAATGACCAAGTTCTACCTTGATATGTGACATAATTTAAATGTAACATGCATTCCACTGACCAATTAAAGTTATTTTCCTAGCAGATTTGTAATTTTATGACCAAGAATTATTAGCTGATCATTAAACATTAATTCTCTCTTATTCTATTAGAGTAATGATCTTTGTCTGCTGCATCTGCTTTCATATTCTGACTACTACTTCTGTATATAGTTTTATGCATACAGACAAAACTTTCCCTTTGGCAACTTAACTTGGAGCAGATTGATTTTTAAATAAATTGAGACACATTGTGAATTTAATTGAGCCTCAGTAAAACGGCAAAAGGATCACTGTTGATCCTGGCACTTACATTTGACATCAAAATTTAAAAAAAGAGACATTACATAGTTACCAGTTTCATTCGAGTCAAAGAAGTGAACCTTTCCTGTCGGCAACCTTTCCTGTCGGCAACCTTTCCTGTCGGCAACCTTTCCTGTCGGCAACCTTTCCTGTCGGCAACCTTTCCTGTCGGCAACCTTTCCTGTCGGCAACCTTTCCTGTCGGCAACCTTTCCTGTCGGCAACCTTTCCTGTCGGCAACCTTTCCTGTCGGCAACCTTTCCTGTCGGCAACCTTTCCTGTCGGCAACCTTTCCTGTCGGCAACCTTTCCTGTCGGCAACCTTTCCTGTCGGCAACCTTTCCTGTCGGCAACCTTTCCTGTCGGCAACCTTTCCTGTCGGCAACCTTTCCTGTCGGCAACCTTTGCTGTCGGCAACCTTTG
The DNA here is from genome assembly GCF_021461385.2 of Schistocerca piceifrons. Classification (NCBI taxonomy): domain Eukaryota; kingdom Metazoa; phylum Arthropoda; class Insecta; order Orthoptera; family Acrididae; genus Schistocerca; species Schistocerca piceifrons. Next base: position 45,160,076 of record NC_060140.1, on the reverse strand, counting down.
CTGTCGGCAACCTTTGCTGTCGGCAACCTTTGCTGTCGGCAACCTTTGCTGTCGGCAACCTTTGCTGTCGGCAACCTTTGCTGTCGGCAACCTTTGCTGTCGGCAACCTTTGCTGTCGGCAACCTTTGCTGTCGGCAACCTTTGCTGTCGGCAACCTTTGCTGTCGGCAACCTTTGCTGTCGGCAACCTTTGCTGTCGGCAACCTTTGCTGTCGGCAACCTTTGCTGTCGGCAACCTTTGCTGTCGGCAACCTTTGCTGTCGGCAACCTTTGCTGTCGGCAACCTTTGCTGTCGGCAACCTTTGCTGTCGGCAACCTTTGCTGTCGGCAACCTTTGCTGTCGGCAACCTTTGCTGTCGGCAACCTTTGCTGTCGGCAACACTTCCCCGTCGGCACAGGATATCTCTGCAGCTTAGTTCCAGCTCGTTCTCGTAGAATACCATGAAACAGAAAATACGTGTGTTATAGAACAATGAAAGATACCTTTCACACTGGCGCCAATATGATTATTATTGTGTTTATACTGGTTGCTGGTGAGGAGGAAAGTTAGTTATTAGTATTTTATTCATTATCTCATTCATGAGCAGCCATATCACAGTCGCTCAGGAAAGTTATAATTAAGCTTTACTTGCTTAATCAGAATCAGACGATGACTCTCCATGTCTGCAGCCTTGATGATTCAAAGCGATCTGCAATCCTGTGTAAATAAAATGTCTTGGTTTTCTTGCATTGTGTAGTCAGTCGGGAAACCTCAGAGCAAGTGGAAAGTTTGCTTTGGTAGAGTTTAATTATCCAATTAAATAATCGAGCTCTTGGATCTAATAACTGCAGGTTCATTTCCAATTCATCAGAAGTTCCCTTCTGATTACCAGCAAAATGACACATCCGTGCAAATTTTGATTAGAGAATGCATATATAATTAAATTCCTTACACACCTTTGATGTAAATGCTCAGTATATATTCTCTTGATTAGCATGCAATATATTTCAGATCTCATTCTTCCAGTAATCTCAATAGCAAAATTACAATTATTCAATGTGGCTATTCAGCATGGAGAAGATCCTAGAAGTCCTCTCAACACACACCAGAGAGAATGTTACAAAGAGTAATGATGCGCTAGCGGAATAGCAATAGTACTGTACTACTTTGTGCATCGATTCTGAGAGTATATAGATGGTCAAGTAGGAAACATAATTCACTCATAAAATTGTGCAGGGATAATTAGTAGAATATAAAGAGATATTACAAGCTCATTGTCAAATTAAATACTTCCCTATAGCAGACAACGTCATAGTCTGACAAGTTGAAGTAACTGAGGCTTGATTAATAATTAAGGAGGGCAAGGAAATGTCATGGCAAGCATTCCAGGACTCTATACATTATTCCACTTGTTCTATGAAAGTATAGGAAGGCATCTATATGATTTCACATACACACAATCATTTACCAATAGCGGCAGTACTGAAACAGAAGTGTCTCCAAACACCACCTGCATATATGGCTCAGATACTGGGAGAACATTTTGCAAAAACTGCTGCCACTGCTAGCCAGGATCTGTTATTTTATCAGTACAGTGCATCTGTAGAGACAGGAAAATTAGTCTTGAGATCCAAAAGTTACGAGCCTTACAACTACACTATCTCCATGTGGCTGCTGGAATCAGTAATGTCTGAGACTTGGGCAACTGCACCCAGTCACAACCAAATCTGGTATAGTTTGCTTCAAGATTTTCCAACAGCATCAATGGAAATCCACATCGAATATTTTACTCTAATATGGCAGAGTGGCAACTTCCCCAATTCCCTGGAGAAGGCACTTTTGATACCTCTTTTGAAACGAGGAATGGATCACACCTGTCCCAGTAGTTATCAGAGTATTGCCTTAACAAGCTGTCTAGGAAAGACACTAGAGTGAAAGTTTAAATGTCATATGGTCTGGTTTATAGAGAACAGGGTTCCCCTTAGCCTCTCTCACTGTGGCTTCCATAGATTTCGGTGAACCATGGACCAACTGACACTGTTAAAGGCAGCTATTCAATAGTCCTTCCTACGTAAACATCACTCTATTGACATACTCTTCAATATCAGTAAGGGCCCCCCCAGGGGGTCCACAACTCTTTTGTGGATACATGTGTAGCAAGCACGGGACCCCGAGCTAATATGGCCTTCCTTCCTTTCCGGGCTGCATACCTTCCCTTTCCGCATCCTTCCCCATCCCCCATCTTCACCCTCACTCCCCCTCACCTCTGGGTCTTTCCTTCCCTTCCTCCCCGTCTGGGAGGATGGTTTGTGCCTACGTCCGGAGACGGACGCTCGTAAATGTACCGCATTCTCTGCCTTCCTTGCTTCTATGTCTTCATCCTTCCTTTGTCCTTCTCTTTTCCTTACCTCTTCTCTTTACCCTTTTCTCCGCTGCGGCATTTGAGACTTTTTTTCTTTTCTTTCCCTTTCTCTTTCATCCTCCCTGTGCTTGTCTGAAGGCCGAACCACGCATTTTTGTGCGTAGCCAGTGATGGGTTAACGCGTAATTCCCCACCCCGGGTAGACAGGTACGACATGTACGTACCCCCTGGTAACGGCCAGGCCCAGGGAGGGGTGATTACCCGAGCTGATACCTTCCGAAAGTGCCGATTGGTCCCTCCATCCGTTTGTCGGGAGGTGTGCCCTGAGGTGTGAACAATCACCTAAGGCGGGAGTGCCCTCAGAGAAGACCCCCACAAGGGAGGAGCGCGCCATCAGAGATGCCAGTAATCATGGTGAATCTTCTGCAATGGTTTCCTCACCTTCCACTATGTCTGCTCACAAGCGTAAGTTCACTGAGTCTCAGCCACAGTCAGTTCTTCCATCGTTGCCACAGTTCCTTGCTGTTTCTCGGTCTGACGAAGGTCACGACTTCTCCACGGTCAATCCTTAAATTATTCAGAAAGGTGTCGACGCAATTGCAGGTCCTGTAAAGTCTTGTTCCAAATTACGGAATGGCACCTTGTTGTTAGAAACAGTCAGTGCCCTCCAGGCACAAAAATTGCTGCGTACTTCAATGCTCCACACCTTCCCTGTCTGGGTTGAAGCGCACCGCACTTTAAATTCATCACGTGGAGTCGTTTATACACGCTCCCTTAAAGGGTTGTCTGACGAAGAAATTCAGCACTACCTGTCTGACCACGGCGTAACGGCTGTTCATAGAGTTATGAAAAGAGTTGACATGAACCTCATTCGAACCTGCACTGTCTTCTTGACATTTGACAACGCTCAACTGCCATCTAAAATCAAAGCAGGCTATGAGATAATTACCATTCGCCCTTACGTCCCAAACCCTACCCTTTGCTATCGGTGTCAGTGGTTCAATCACACCCGCCAGTTCCCCCTGCGGGTCCGGGGATTAGAATAGGCCCGCGGTATTCCTGCCTGTCGTAAGAGGCGACTAAAAGGAGTCCATCCCCCTCACGGGGGTAGTTCGCGCCTGCGTCCGGAGACGGACGGTTCCACGACCTATCATCGTGGTCCTTTTGGTTTTTTCACTTCTCGTTTCTTCCTTCCTTTTGTTGGTTCCTTCCTTTTGTTGGTTCCTTTCTTTGCTCTTCTCCACCTCACTGTCTTCCTTACTCTTTCCCTTGACTTCTCCTTGCCTTTTTCTCCTTGCCTTCTCATTGCCTTTTTCTCCTTGCCTTCTCATTGCCTTTTTCTCCTTGCCTTCTCATTGCCTTCTTCTCCTTGCCTTCTTATTGCCTTCTTCTCCTTGCCTTCTTATTGCCTTCTTCTCCTTGCCTTCTTATTGCCTTCTTCTCCTTGCCTTCTTATTGCCTTCTTCCCCTTGCTTTCTCATTGCCTTCTTCTCCTTGCCTTCTCTGGTCTCCGCCTCGGCGTTTGAGACAGTCTGTCCTCTTTCTCCCTCTCTCTCTTCTTTTTCCTCTTCTTCCTTCCTCCCTGTGCGTGCCTGAAGGCCGACCCACGCGTAGCCGGTGACGGGGTAACGCGTAAGTCCCCGCCCTGGGTAGACATGTAAGGCACGCGCGTACCCCCTGGTAAAGGCCAGGCCCGGGGAGGGGTGATTGCCTGAGCTGATACCTTCTGACCATGCCGATTGGTCCCTCCGTCTGTTTCTCGGGAGGTGTGACCTGAGGTGTAAACATTCACCTAAGGCGGGAGTGCCCTCTGAGAGGGTCCCCACAAGGAAGGAGCGCGCCATCGGAGACGCTGGCAATCATGGGGGATTCCTCCGCAATGGATTCTACTCCATCTCTTTCGACTTCGACCCAAAAACGGAAACGTGACCAGCCAACAGTGACAAAAGTACTACCCCCTGCCCCACAGTTCCTCGTAGTTTCTCGAACTGAGGACGGAAAGGATTTTTCCTCTGTCAACCCTTTCGTTATTCAGAAGGGCGTAGATGCCATAGCCGGATCTGTCAAATCCTGTACCAGATTGCGTAACGGCACCTTATTACTAGAAACTGAGAATGCCTTTCAGGCACAAAAACTGCTTCGGGCCACCCTCCTGTACACGTTCCCTGTCCGGGTGGAGGCCCACCGAACTTTGAATTCGTCTCGTGGTGTGGTCTATACTGGCTCCCTCGACGGATTGACTGACGAGGAGCTTCAATCATTCCTCGCTGAGCAGGGCGTGACGGCTGTCCATAGGGTCATGAAAAAGGTCAACAATGACCTTGTACCGACCCGGACAATTTTCTTGACCTTCGATAGTGTTAAGCTGCCATCGCGCATCAAGGCGGGCTACGAGGTTATTTCTGTTCGCCCCTATATCCCGACACCTACGCGCTGCTACCAGTGTCAGCGTTTCAATCACACTCGACAGTCTTGTTCCAATGCGGCTAAATGTGTCACCTGTGGCAGGGATGCCCATGAGGGTGACTGTCCACCTCCGTCTCCTCGTTGTGTGAACTGTCAGGGTGACCATGCAGCATCCTCCCGCGACTGTCCTGTCTATAAGGAAGAACGCTGTATCCAGGAAATTCGGGTCAAAGAGAAAGTGTCCACCTCGGCTGCTCGCAAGCTATTGGCTAGTAGGAAGCCCACGCTGCTCCCAGCGGGGAAGTACAGTACTGTCCTCGCCTCTCCTCGGACTACCCGGGAGGTAGCAACCCAGACATGCGATCTGACCTTCAGCACCACGGTCGTCCGTTCGGCCAGTGCTAAGATCGCGCGGTCGACGTCTCCTCTTCCTCCCATCACCCCACAGACACGAGCACCTTCTTCAGCTTCTGCTAAGACAAAGACACCGAAGTCAGATGCACGGGCCTTCAAGAAGGAACCATCCCGTGCAGACTTCCTCCGTACCTCGACCTCACAGCCTTCGACCGGTACTTCCACTACACGTCCTTCCAAAAAGGCGCATAGGAAGCACAGTTCTCCTTCCCCGCCACGGCGCATTTCTTCTCTTGCGCCACCCAGCGGCTGCCGCCCCAGGCCGTCATCAGTTTCGCCTGGCCGCACCGCTGGTCGCCGTACATCTGGCCGTTCACTGGCGGAGGAAGCTCCCCCTCCCGGCCATCCTCCCGAGATGGCCGATGACCCTATAGACCCAATGGACGATGACTGTCCGCCTACTGATAGCGGCGGCAGTGCTCGCTCGAAGCCAGGCCCTAAGCGGCCTTCGAGGTGACCACTTCTTTCATCTTTCTTTTCTTACGATGGCACTTATTCACTGGAATATTCGCAGCATTCGCTCCAACCGAGAGGACTTGAAGTTGCTGCTCCGCTTGCACCGTCCGCTTGTCGTAGCCCTCCAGGAAACGAAGCTACGCCCATGCGATCAAATTGCCTTGGCACACTACACCTCTGTGCGTTTTGACCTACCCCCTGTGGTAGGTATCCCAGCTCATGGAGGGGTTATGTTGCTGGTCCGGGATGATATTTACTACGATCCCATCACGTTGCACACCGGCCTGCAGGCAGTTGCCATCCGCATTACTCTCCCCACTTTTACGTTTTCCTTTTGTACCGTTTACACTCCATCGTCATCTGCCGTTACCAGGGCAGACGTGATGCAACTTATTGCTCAGCTACCTGCACCATTTTTGTTAACTGGAGACTTCAATGCCCACCATCCCCTTTGGGGCTCTCCAGCATCCTGCCCGAGGGGCTCCTTGTTAGCAGACCTCTTCAACCAGCTCGATCTTGTCTGCCTCAATACTGGCGCCCCTACTTTTCTTTCGGACACATCTCACACCTATTCCCATTTAGACCTCTCTATATGTACTCCCCAACTTGCACGCCGGTTTGAGTGGTATGCACTTTCTGATACATATTCGAGCGACCACTTCCCGTGTGTTATCCATCTCCTGCAGCATACCCCCTCTCCGTGCTTCTCTAATTGGACCATCTCCAAGGCAGACTGGGGGCTCTTCTCTTCCAGGGCGACCTTTCAGGATCAAACCTTTACAAGCTGCGATCGTCAGGTCGCACACCTCACGGAAGTCATTCTCGCTGCTGCTGAATATTCCATCCCTCACCCTCCTTCTTCTCCACGTCGCGTACCGGTCCCCTGGTGGACCGCAGCATGTAGAGACGCTTTACGTGCTCGTCGACGTGCTTTACGCACTTTTAAACGCCACCCTACAGTGGCGAATTGTATCAATTATAAACGATTACGTGCTCAGTGTCGTCGTATTATCAAAGAAAGCAAGAAAGCCAGCTGGGCTGCTTTCACAAGCACCTTCAACAGTTTTACTCCTTCTTCTGTTGTCTGGGGTAGCCTGCGCCGGCTATCTGGCACTAAGGTCCACTCACCAGTTTCTGGCTTGAAGGTCGCGAATGACGTCCTTGTGGCCCCTGAGGCTGTCTCCAATGCCTTCGGCCGCTTTTTCGCAGAGGTTTCGAGCTCCGCTCATTACCACCCTGCCTTCCTCCCCCGCAAACAGGCAGAGGAGGCTAGGCCACTTAACTTCCGCTCCTCGAATTGTGAAAGTTATAATGCCCCATTCACCATGCGGGAACTCGAAAACGCACTTGGCCGATCACGGTCCTCTGCTCCAGGGCCAGATTCTATTCATATTCAGATGCTGAAGAACCTTTCTCCTGCGGGTAAAGGTTTTCTTCTTCGTACATACAATCGCATCTGGATTGAGGGACATGTTCCCGCGTGCTGGCGCGAGTCTATTGTTGTCCCGATTCCTAAGCCGGGGAAGGACAAGCACTTGCCTTCCAGTTATCGACCTATCTCGCTTACCAGCTGTGTCTGTAAAGTGATGGAGCGAATGGTTAACTCTCGATTGGTTTGGCTGCTCGAGTCTCGACGCCTACTTACCAATGTACAATGTGGATTTCGTAGGCGCCGCTCTGCTGTTGACCATCTGGTTACCTTGTCGACCTTCATTATGAATAACTTCTTGCGGAAGCGCCCGACCGCGGCTGTGTTCTTTGATTTGGAGAAGGCTTACGACACCTGTTGGAAGGCGGGCATCCTCCGCACCATGCATACATGGGGCCTTCGCGGTCGCCTCCCTCTTTTTATTCGTTCCTTTTTAATGGATCGACAGTTCAGGGTACGTGTGGGTTCTGTCCTGTCCGACACCTTTCGCCAGGAGAATGGGGTGCCACAGGGCTCAGTTTTGAGCGTCGCTCTCTTCGCCATCGCGATCAATCCAATAATGGATTGCCTCCCAGCTGATGTATCAGGCTCCCTTTTCGTGGACGATTTTACCATCTATTGCAGCGCGCAGTGTACACGTGTCCTGGAGCGCTGTCTTCAGCGTTCTCTTGACCGTCTTTACTCCTGGAGTGTCGCCAATGGCTTCCGTTTTTCTGCCGAGAAGACGGTCTGTATTAACTTCTGGCGATACAAAGAGTTTCTCCCACCGTCCTTAAGACTCGGTCCCGTTGCCCTCCCAATCGTGGAGACAACCAAATTTTTAGGCCTTACATTTGACAGGAAACTTAGCTGGTCTCCACATGTGTCATATTTGGCCGCCCGTTGTACCCGTTCTTTAAATGTCCTCCGTGTTCTCAGTGGTCTGTCGTGGGGAGCGGATCGAACCGTCCTACTTCGTCTATATCGGTCGATCGTCCGCTCCAAGCTGGATTATGGGAGCTTCGTATACTCCTCTGCACGGCCATCCATCTTACGCCGCCTCAACTCCATACAACATCGGGGTTTACGACTTGCGATCGGAGCATTTTATACCAGTCCCGTAGAGAGTCTTCATGCTGACGCTGGTGAATTGCCACTCACCTACCGGCGCGATATACTGCTTTGTCGGTATGCCTGTCGGCTACTGTCAATGCCCGACCATCCGTCTTATCGTTCCTTTTTTGACGACTCTCTTGACCTTCAATACGGGTTGTATGTCTCTGCCTTGCTACCCCCTGGAGTTCGCTTTCGTCGCCTCCTTCAACACCTTAATTTTTCACTCCCTGCAACCTTTCGAGTGGGCGAGAGCCGCACGCCACCTTGGCTCCAGGCTCAGGTCCGCGTTCACCTTGACCTCAGCTCGCTCCCTAAAGAGGTCACCCCCGGTTCGGTCTACCACTCCCGTTTTTTGGAACTTCGTTCGAAGTTCATCGACATGACTTTCATTTATACAGATGGCTCTAAGACCAATGACGGGGTCGGGTGTTCCTTTATTGTTGGGGCACAAAGTTTCCACTACCGGCTCCATGGCCATTGTTCGGTCTTCACAGCTGAGCTCTTTGCCCTCTACCAGGCTGTTCTTTACATCTGCCGCCACCGACATTCTGCTTATGTCATCTGCTCAGATTCCCTGAGCGCCATCCAGAGCCTCAGTGATCCGTACCCGGTTCACCCTTTCGTACACCGGATCCAACGCTCTCTTCAGCAGCTGGTGGACGTCGGTACGCCGGTTAGCTTTATGTGGGTTCCTGGCCATGTCGGTATCCCTGGGAACGAAGCTGCAGATGCCGCGGCCAAGGCTGCGGTCCTCCAGCCTCGGACAGCTTCTTGTTGTGTCCCTTCGTCCGATTTTAGCAGGGTCATTTGTCGGCGCGTTGTGTCGCTGTGGCATGCCGATTGGGCTGCACTTACCGACAACAAGCTTCGGGCCTTAAAACCTCTTCCCGTGGCTTGGACGTCCTCCTCACGCCCTTCTCGGCGGGAGGAGGTCGTTTTAGCAAGGTTACGAATTGGACACTGCCGGTTCAGCCATCGCCATCTGCTGACTGCTGCGCCGGCGCCGTTCTGCCCATGTGGGCACTTGCTGACGGTTAGACACATTTTAATGTCCTGTCCAGATCGTAACACACTGCGCCTCGATCTTAACCTGCCTAATACTTTAGATGCCATTTTAGCGGATGACCCACGAGCAGCTGCTCGTGTTCTTTGTTTTATCAATTTGACAAACCTCGCTAAGGACATTTGATGATGTTTTTTAGTCCCATGCCTGTCAGTCTGTCTTTTATTGTTTTCCCTTTTAGTTGTTGTTGTCAACTTGTGCCTCGCGGTGCATTCTTAGAGTAGTCAGGGCGCTAATGACCACTGAAGTTGTGCGCCCGAAAACCACAAAAAAAAAAAAAAAAAAAAAAAAAAACACCCGCCAGTCCTGTTCCAATCTGGCCAAATGTGTTACGTGTGGCAAGGATGCCCATGAGGGTGCTTCTCCACCTCCATCCCCTCGCTGCATCAACTGTATGGGTGACCACACTGCTTCCTCTCGAGATTGCCCCGTTTTTAAAGACGAAAAGCTCATCCAGGAAATCAGAGTGAAGGGAAAGGTGTTGACCTTTGCTGCTCGAAAATTATTCGCCAGTCGAGAGCCCACCGTGCCTCAGACAGGAAAATACAGCACTGTCCTTCCTTTTCCTCGGCCAACAAAGGAGGCGGCCACACAGACTTGCGACTTCACCTTTAGTACCACGGTTGTCAGATCGGCCAGCACAAAGGTCGCCCGTTCAACCTCACCACTTTCGCCGGCCCACTCTATGGCCCACCCTTCATCGGGTTCTGCTAAATCTCGAGCCCAAAAGTCAGACACCAAGACTTCAAAAAAAGAGCTTACGCAAGAAGATTTTTTTATGTACCCCAACTTCACAACCATCGGTTCTTCCTTCTTCTAAACATCATAATTCCAAGAAGGCTACAAAGAAACCCAGTTCATCTCCTTCTCCGCCAAGGCGTGTCCTATCTACAGCACCACCTGTCGGAAATTGCACTCTGCCGTCTTCTGTGTCGCCGAGGCGCACTACTGGCGGCCGATCAACCGGCCCATCGCTGGTGGCAGGTGCTGCTCCTGAACAACCTATGGATCGGGATCTTCTGCCTTCGGCTGAATGCCATTTCATGCTGTCGGTCGCAAGCTCTGAGCAGTCGTTGAGATGACAGCAACTTTGGTCACATTCCTCCATTTTCTGTTCACCCTATGTTCATTATCCACTGGAATATCCACGGCATTCGAGCCAATCGAGATGAATTGTCGATCACCTTATGATCCTACTCGCCAGTCATCTTATGTCTTCAGGAAACAAAGCTGCGTCCCCATGACCGCTTTGTTCTCCCTCATTTTCAGTCCGTCCGATATGATCTCCCCTCTGTTGAAGGCACTCTAGCCCACGGAGGACTTGCGATTCTTCTCCATGATTCCATTATCAGTCAATCCCATTAAACACTTCCTTCCAAGCTGTCTCCGTCCGTCTTTCCCTTTCTGGATACACGTTCTCTCCTTGTACTGTATACATTCCATAGTCCACACCAATGGCACAAGCTGATCTCCTTCATCTTCTCGGTCAGCTTCCACCCTCCTATTTGCTGGTTGGGGACTTCAATGCCCACCACCCGCTTTGGGGATCTCCACATCCTTGTCCACGTGGCTCACTATTGCTAGACGTCTTCCACCAAGTGGATCTAGTTTGTCTCAACACTGGGGTCCCTATAGTTTTCGCTGCCTCCACGACAAAATTTCTCTCATTTGGACCTTGCGGTCGGTACTGTTCCGCTAGCTCGGCGCTTCGAATGGTTCGCCCTTGATGATCCACACTCGAGTGACCACTTTCCATGTGTCCTTAGACTGCAGCCTCAACTGCCATATATGCGCCCGTGCCACTGGAAGTTTGCCCAAGCTGATTGGACACTTTTTTCGTCTCTAGCGACATTCGATGACAGTCACTTTCCCAGCGCCGACGATGAGGTGACACATATCACAGACGTTATTCTTACAGCTGCGGAACGTTCAATACCACGCAGCTCCGAATTGCCCCGGCGCCCCCCCAGTTCCTTGGTGGAACGAAGCATGTCGTGACGCATTACGTGAGCGGAGACGTGCTGTTCACGTTTTCTGCCACCATCCTACTTTGGCCAACTGTATCCGCTATAAGCAGTTCCGTGCGTGAATCCGTCGTGTCATTCGCGATAGCAAGAAGGCAAGCTGGAAATTCTTTATTAGCTTATTTAACACCTCCTCGGAAGTTTGGAGTCGGCTTCGAAGGTTCTAAGGCGCGCCTAGTTACTCCCCGGTCTCTGGGCTCACAGTCGCGCATGATACATTAGTGGACTCTGTCGCAATTTGTAACTCATTGAGTCAGCGCTTTGTTGAGATTTCGAGCTCTTCAAATTACCCGCCAGCGTTTCTCTCGAAGAAACGTGCAGCGGAAGTGCAACCTTTCGCTTTCTCCTCTCAAAATCGCGAAAGCTACAATACTGTTTTCTCCTTGCAGGAACTCCAACATGGGCTCTCTTCTTCTCGCTCCTCCGCCCCAGGACCCGATGGTATCCACGTCCAAATGTTGCTGCATTTATCAACCCATAGTCTGCGTTACCTCCTTCGCCTTTAAAATCGAATTTGGACCGACAGTACTTTTCCCAGACGATGGCGGGAAGCTATCGTCGTTCCTGTTCCGAAACCTGGAAAGGACAAACATCTCCCCTCTAGCTATCGCACCATTTCTCTCACGAGTAGTGTATGTAAGGTTTTGAAACGTATGTTGAATTACCGATTAGCTTGGAGGCTGGAATCCCGCAGTCTTTTAACACCTGCCATACGCGGATTCCGAAAGCATGGTTCTGCAGTTGACCATCTTGTTGCTCTCTCCACTTATATCATGAACAATTTTCTCCAGGAACGCCAAACAGTAGCAATATTTTTTGATCTGGAGAGAGCATACAATACCTGTTGGAGGACAGGCATCCTCCGCACACTGTTCTCTTGTGGCTTTCGAGGTCGGCTACCCCTTTTTCTTCGCGAGTTTATGGCAGAGAGCACATTCAGAGTGCGGGTGAACACTACTCTCTTGTACTTTCTCCCAAGAAAACGGAGTACCCCAGAGCTCTGTGCTAAGTGTTGTTCTGTTTGCCATTGCCATAAATCCAAATATGGATTGTCACCTTTCTGATGTCTCGGACTCCCTCTTTGTGGATGATTTTGTGATCTACTACAGCTCTCAACGGACCATACTTCTTGAACGTCGTCTTCAAGGATGTCTCGATTGCCTTCACTCTTGGAGCATCGAAACCGGCTTCCGTTTTTCTCCCAGTAAGACCGTTTGTGTTAATTTTTGGCGACGTAAGGAGTTTCTTCCACCCACCTCACATCTAGGACCTGTCAACCTTCCGTTTTCAGACGTCGCTAAATTCTTGGGTCTTATGTTTGACAGAAAACTGTGCTGGTCCTCCCACGCTTCCTATCTTTCGCGCTCGCTGTCTGCGATCCCTCAACACCCTCTGTGTCCTGAATGGTACCTCCTGGGGAGCGGACCGAGTGGTCCTTCTCCGACTCTATCGCACCTTAGTGCGCTCGAAATTGGACTATGGAAGCATAGTCTACTCCTCTGCTCGGCCGTCTATTCTTCGTCGTCTCGACTCTATCCACCACCGTGGATTACATTTAGTGTCTGGAGCTTTTTACACCAGCCCTGTGGAAAGCCTTTACGCTGAGACTGCTGAACCTACGCTGTTTAATCGGCGAGCAGTCCTTCTCAGTCGTTATGCTAGCCATCTGTCTTCCATGCCTGCTAATCCAGGCCATGACATTTTTTTCGACGCCTCCTTTGATGTAGGGTATGAAGGCCGCCCCTCCTCCCTACTACCATAGGGAGTCCGCTTCCGTCAACTGCTCCATTCTCTTTCCTTCCGCTTTCCTAAAACCTTCTTGACAACTTGGGGTACAGCACCGCCTTGGCTCTGTCCCCAGATCTGCCTGCTCCGTGACCTTTGTCGATTTCCCAAGGATGGTACCCCTTCACTTGTTCATCGTCGGGCATTTGCTGCTCTATGTGCACAAATGATGGAAGCCACATTTATTTGCACCGATGGCTCGAAAACATCGTTAGGTGTAGGGAGTGCCTATATTGTTGGTGACACCCCAAATCACTTTCGGCTTCCTGACCAGTGTTCGGTTTATACTGCAGAGCTTTACGCTATTCTCCAGGCTGTCCACTACATCCGCCGCCATCAGCGGATACAGTATGTTATCTGCTCAGATTCGCTCAGCTCTCTCCTCAGTCTCCAAGCTCTTTACCCTGTGCACCCTCTGGTCCACTGGATTCAGGACTTATGCGCTTGCTCCACCTGGGGGGCGTCTCGGTGGCGTTCCTGTGGCTCCCGGGACACGCCGGTATCTGTGGAAATGAGGCGGCCGATATTGCAGCCAAGGCTGCAGTCTCTCTTCTTCGGCCAGCTATTCAATCGATTCCCTTCGCCGATCTACGGAGCGTTTTATGTCGTCGAGTTGTTCTTTTATGGCACGCCCATTGGTCGACACTTCCCCATAATAAATTGCGGGACGTGAAAGCTCTTCCTTGTGCTTGGACCTCTTCCTCCCGAACGTGTCTTTGGGAGGAGGTAAATTTAACTAGACTCCGAATAGGGCACTGTCTTTTTAGCTATCAACATCTTTTAAGCGGTGATCGTCCCCCACTCTGTCCCCACTGCTCTCAGCTGTGGACGGTAAGACACCTTTTAATTGAGTGCCCCTATTTTAATCCGTTACGCTCCCATCTACAGCTGTCGCCTGATATATCGTCGATATTAGCAGATGACACGCGCTCAGCCAATCGCCTTCTCGAGTTTTAGTGTCAGTGAAATGACGTCAGTCATTTGGAGCTTTTTTTGGGGACAACCAACCCCTTCCTGTAGTCGATTTTTAAGCATTCCTTCTGCATTTAGTTTCTCCAATTTTATGACTTTCGTTCCCATTGCTGCTGGGTTCCATTTTAGGTTTTTTACTGTTTCCTAAGTCACGGACCGGGCGCTAATGACCATTGCAGTTTTGCGCCCTAAAACAAAAAAAAAATTATATCAGTAAGGTGTAAGATACTGCTTGGAAACACTGTATTTTGCGCAACTGCATCAGTAGGGATTTTGTGTCTACCTCCCCATCTTTATGTGGTCTATCCTGTCTCAGCCATTTCCAAGGATCCAAGTCAGTAAATCGCTGCCAGATCATTATTATCAGAGTGGTGTCTCCCTGGACAGTGTTTAAAGTGTTAACCCTCTTTGCCGTAGCCACAAACAGTATCACATCTACGATAATGTGTTCTGTACACTGCTCCTTAATTGTAGACAATTTTGATGTTTTCTGTTCCTCCTCAAATGTGGGAACACACACACATCTGAAGCAGTCTTATAGAGGGGTGGGCTGCAAAGATGGGCTTTCTATTTGATGCGAGTGAGTGTGAATGTGTGTGTGCTTCTTTTTTTTCCATTTTTATTTTACCTGTCTTGCATATGAGGGACACCATCCTACATTTTAGAGACTCGTTGATTTTCCTGGACCTCATTTTCTACTCCTATTGTCACAGTTGCTGCACCTCAGAAGTCTACAAACCAGAACACTCTAGGTACTGAATATCATCAAGTGCCTTAGCCAAGTTCTTAGACAGTGGACAGGGCAGGTCTGTTCGAGATTTATCTGGCCTTATGCTTTTGTGGCTCGACTGTGTGTACCGTGTATTGATTGTTGAGGCCTCATCTTCGAAGATAGTTGGCACATTCCCCCATGAGGAGATTTGGCTGGCCATGGGTGCTTGTAGGACCAGACTGATTGCACATCTCTGTGCTGAGGTCAGGGAACCAGTACTCACCATCCAGTGGCAGCTCCTCATGGTGCAACAAGCACATTGTTCCTCACACCTCCAACTTCATCTGCATGCCATACTGTTGCTCATCCATCTCTGGCTGCATTTCTCCAACCGTCCATGAATCAGAATTCTGTTAAGGATCTGTCTGGAGTGTATGCTTTGAGTCAGCTTGTGTAGAGCATTTATAACCCCAAATCCAGTGTTCTAACCATCTGCTACCCTGGATACGGCAGACACTCAATGTTATTTTAGATTCAGTGCTTCACAGCAGAGATTGTGGTATTGCTTCTGCTTTAATGTGGTATTTTCTGACATTTTTATGTGAGGACCAAGAGTATATGTAAGTTCAGTTTTGTGGTCTCTGGAGCACATGAGCCTATCTTCCATTGCTAAATTTCTTTTATATTTGAATCTGAGTGATCTTCACTCTGTCCAACATTTGAACACAGTAGATCAGTTAATCCAGCATTCCATCCTCAACTGAAACTACTGGGGAGTAGGATTCAATCTGCTCAGTACCAGGGCACATGAAGATTGTGGGAAACTAAATATCTGATAGTCCTCAGGCAGAGCTGTTGTAAGTGACTTATTCAATACTTCGAGCACAGCAGTATATTACCATCAGGTCAATCCTGTGACACTCCTACTGTGAGTGTATCTCAGACCAGTTTTATTTTGCCCAACTTGTAGATTTATAGATGCAATAATGTGTGCTGTGTACCATCTGTGTCACTGCAGATATCGCAACTCCTTCTCACATTCCTGTCAAAGTATTTGAGAGCCTCAGTACATAAGCTTTGGTTACCAGTTGGGTTGTCCATTGTGTGGCAACTACCAAGTGTTAGATCATCACTGTTTTTGTGTCAAGAAAGTGGTTGAATGTTACAATGCTGCAGCTTTGGTGTACACCTGTTTCCCTGTGCTTACAACTTGTCTTCCCACAAAGGAATATGGGCAACTTATCTGAACTCAAAGTGATGTTCTAAGGCATGTTGACAGGCATGTTAAATTATGTACATCAAGTGTGTTGCCCTGATCACAGTTGGAGACACAAATCACTCTGGAGCTATCTCCCTCACTTTTCCGTGAGGGTGCTAAAAATGCAAAATAATGTTAACTGTCGGCTTGTGCTGTAGCACTTTTGCCTCTGTTCATCAATTGTAACGCAGAGTTAAAAATTGTGACCATTTTGTTTCTTACAGATGTCTTCATGGAAAAGTCCAACAAGAAGTTTATGTCCTTGACATCATCACTAATTACCACTGCCTTTGCAAGCTAATGCAGGCAATGGTGCAGCACAAGCATATTCAAAAAGTGGTGCATGCAGTCACAGAGAATGACAGGTTCACACAGGAATATGAGTAGTTAACTTCAGCTTAACAGTGCCAGATTGAAGTGATGATTTGAGATCTTAACTTCCCTAACTGGAATGGTGGAATACAGCAGCAACTGCAACAATTCAGTACTTACTGCATCGTGGAGAAACAGTCCATGTAAGTATGGAGTTCTGTAGATTACCATGTAAGCTGTCGTGTGTTAATCACATTAAAATATTCATTTTTGTGTACATAATTTTCTACATGGTATATTTCATTGAAACTAGCTTCAACTGTGTCAAATTACCAAATGCAAAACTATATTTAACATTTTTTTCTTTGTGTCATTCTTCACCCTTATTTATTTATTTATTTATTTATTTATGAATCTGGAACAGTAGCATTACTTACAGAAAAAATTGCATTAATTTGATTTTGCCTGTTTATTGAAACTAAAGGGAAACTCACCAGTTTGTGCCAAAAATGTTTCACATTTGTGGCACCAGGCTTGGGGTCACACCTTATGGGGCCATGAAAATCATATATTTATAAAAAATCACAACTAGAGATTGGACAAAACACTTCTTCTATTGCAGTCTTTGACCACCTCCCTGTGTGACATCCCCATTTATGTGACCTCCTATATCTGCACAAGAGGTGAGCCACTCAGATTGTGGGCTCTGAGAGTATTCCTCCATTTCTTACTTCAACTTACATTTCTGTCTTTCTTATGAATGTTGCTAATATCGCCTAAAGAGAGGAATAATTTTTTTTACTTTCAGTCAGTGAACATCACCTATAGGTAACCCCCCAGGGGGTCCACAACTCTTTTGTGGATACGTGCATAGCGAGCACGGGACCCCGAGCTAATGTGGCCTTCCTTCCTTTCCTGGCTGCATACCTTCCCTTTCCGCATCCTTCCGCATCCCCCATCTTCGCCCCCCCCCACCCACCCCTTCACCCCTGGCTCTTTCCTTCCCTTTCTCCCCATCTGGGAGGATGGTTTGTGCCTACGTCCGGAGACGGACACTCGTAAATGTACCGCATTCTCTGCCTTCCTTGCTTCTATGTCTTCATCCTTCCTTTGTCCTTCTATTTTCCTTACCCCATCTCTTTACCCTTTTCTCTGCTGTGGCGTTTGAGACTTCTCTTCTTTTCTTTCCCTTTCTTTTTCTTCCTCCCTGTGCATGTCTGAAGGCCGACCCACGCATTCTTGTGCATAGCCGGTGATGGGTTAACGCGTAATTCCCCACCCCGGGTAGACAGGTAGGACACGTACGTACCCCCTGGTAATGGCCAGGCCCAGGGAGGGATGATTACCCGAGCTGATACCTTCCAAAAGTGCTGATTGGTCCCTCCATCCGTTTGTTGGGAGATGTGCCCTGAGGTGTGAACAATCACCTAAGGCGGGAGTGCCCTCAGAGAGGACCCCCACAAGGGAGGAGCGCGCCATTGGAGACGCCGGTAATCATGGGGGATTCTTCCGCAATGGTTTCCTCACTTTCCACTATGTCTGCTCACAAGTGTAAGTTCACTGAGTCTCAGCCACAGTCAGTTCTTCCATCGTTGCCACAGTTCCTTGCTGTTTCTCAGTCTGACGAAGGTCACGACTTCTCCACGGTCAACCCTTTCATTATTCAGAAAGGTGTCGACGCAATTGCAGGTCCTGTAAAGTCTTGTTCCAAATTACGGAATGGCACCCTGTTGTTAGAAACAGTCAGTGCCCTCCAGGCACAAAAATTGCTGCGTACTTCAATGCTCCACACCTTCCCTGTCCGGGTTGAAGTGCACCGCACTTTAAATTCATCACGTGGAGTCGTTAATACACGCTCCCTCGATGGATTGTTTGACGAAGAAATTCAGTACTACCTGTCTGACAAGGCGTTATGGCTGTTCATAGAGTTGTGAAAAGGGTTGACACGAACACCATTCCAACCCACACCGTCGTCTTGACATCTGACAAAGTTCAACTCCCATCGAAAATCAAAGCAGGCTATGAGATAATATCTGTCTGCCCTTACGTCCCAAACACTACGCGTTGCTATCAGTGTCAGCGGTTCAATCACACCAGCCAGTCCTGTTCGAATCTGGCCAAATGTGTTACTTGTGGCAAGGATGCCCATGAGGGTGCTTGTCCACCTCCATCCCCTCACTGCATCAACTGTATGGGTGACCACACTGCTTCCTCTCGAGATTGCCCCATTTTTAAAGACTCATTCAGGAAATGAGAGTGAAGGGAAAGGTGTCGACCTTTGCTGCTCGAAAATTATTTGCCAGTTGACAGCCCACCGTGCCTCAGACAGGAAAATACAGCACTGTCCTTGCTTCTCCTCGGCCAAGAAATGAGGGGGCCACGCAGACTTGTGACCTCACCCTTAGTACCACGGTTGTCAGATCAGACAGCATGAAGATCACCTGTTCAACCTCACCACTTTCGCCTGCCCACTCTAAGGCTCACCCTTCATCGTGTTCTGCTAAATCTCGAGCCCAAAAGTCAGACACCAGGATTTCGAAAAAAAGAGCTTACGCGTGAAGATTTTTTATGCACCACAACTTCTCAACCATCGGTTCCTCTTTCATCTAAACATGTTCCCAAGAAGGCTAATAAGAAACCCAGTTCATCTCCTTGTCCGCCAAGGCGTGTCTCATCTACTGCGCCACCTGTCGGAAATTGCACTCGGCTGTCCTATGTGTCACCGCGGCGCACTGCTGGAGGCCGATCAACCGGCCGATCGCTGGTGGCAGGAGCTGCTCCTGAGCAACCTATGGATCAGTATCTTCTGCCTTCAGCTGAATGCCACTCCATGTTGTCAGTCACAAGCTCTGAGCAGTCGTTGAGTTGACGGCAATATTGCTCACATTCTTCCATTTTCTGTTCACCCTATGTCCATTATCCACTGGAATATCTGTGGCATTCGAGCCAATCGGGATGAATTGTCAATCCTCTTATGATCCTACTCGCTGGTCATCTTCTGTCTTCAGGAAACAAAGCTGCGTCCCCATGACCACTTTGTTCTCCCCCATTTTCAGTATGTCCGATTTGATCTCCCCTCTGTTGAAGGCACTCCAGCAAATGGAGGACTCATGATTGTTCTCCATGATACTCTCCATTATCACCCAATCCCCTTAAACACTTCCTTCCAAGTTGTCGCTGTCAGTCTTTCCCTTTCTGGATATACCATTTCTCTTTGTACTGTATACATTCCATCGTACACACCAATGGACTGAGCTGATCTCCTTCATCTTCTTGGTCAGCTTCCACCCTCTATTTGCTGGTTGGGGACTTCAATGCCCACCACCCGATTTCGGGATCTCCACATCCTTGTCCATGTGGCTCACTATTACTACACATTTTCCACCAAGCGGATCTAGTTTGCCTCAACACTGCAGACCCTACATTTTCGTCTGCCTCCACGACAAATTTCTCTCATTTGGACCTTTCGGTCGGTACTGTTCCACCTAGCTCGGTGCTTTGAATGGTTCACCCTTGATGATACTCACTCGAGTGACCACTTTCCATGTGTATTTAGACTGCAGCCTCAACTGCCATATATGCGTGTGCGACACTGTAAGTTTGGCGAAGCCGATTGGACACTTTTTTCGTCTCTAGCGACATTAGATTACAGTCACTATCCCAGCGTTGACGATGAGGTCACAAATATCACAGACGTTATTCTTACAGCTGCGGAACGTTCAATACCATGCACCTCCGAATTGTCTGGCGCCCCCCAGTTCTTTGGTGGAACGAGGCATGCCGTAGCGCAATACGTGAGCGGCGACATGCTCTTCGTGTTTTCTGCCACCATCCTACTTTGGCCAACTGTATCCACTATAAGCAGTTCCGTGCGCGATGCCGTCGTGTCACCCGCGATAGCAAGAAGGCAGGCTGGGACTTCTTTACTAGATCATTGAACACCTTCACTCCCTCCTCGGAAGTTTGGAGTCGAATTCGATGGTTATCTGGCGCGCCTAGTTTCTCCCCAGTCTCTGGGCTCACTGTCGTGCATGATGCAATAGTGGACCCCGTCGGAATTTCTAACTCATTGGGTCAACACTTTGCTGAGATTTCAAACTCTTCAAATTACCCACCAGCGTTTCTCCCGTAGAAACGTGCAGCCGAAGTGCAACCTTTCGCTTTCTGCTCTCAAAATCTCGAAGCTATAATACTATTTTCTCCATGCGGCGACTCCAACATGCACTCTTCTTCTCGTTCCTCAGCCCCAGGACCGGATGGTATCCACATCCAAATGTTGCTGCATTTATCAACCCATAGTCTGCGTTACCTCCGTCGCCTTTATAATCGAATTTGGACCGACAGAACTTTTCCCAGATGATGGCGGGAAGCTATCATCGTTCCTGTTCCGAAGCCTGGAAAGGACAAACATCTCCCCTCTAGCTAGCGCCACATTTCTCTCACGAGTAGTGTACGTAAGGTTTTGGAGCGTATGGTAAATTGCCGTTTAGCTTGGTCGCTGGTGGCCCGCAGTCTTTAAACACCTGCCCAAATGCGGTTTCTGAAAGCATTTTTCTGCAGTTGACCATCTTGTTGCTCTCTCCACTTGCATCATTAACAATTTTCTCCGGTAACGCCAAACAGTAGCAATATTTTTTGATCTGGAGAGAGCATACGATACCTGTTGGAGGACAGGCATCCTCTGTACACTGTTCTCTTGGGGCTTTCAAGGTTGGCTGCCCCATTTTCTTCGCGAATTTATGGCAGAGTGCACATTCAGAGTGCGGGTGAACACTACTCTCTCTTGTACTTTCTCCCAAGAAAACGGAGTACCCCAGAGCTCTGTGCTAAGTGTTGTTCTGTTTGCCAT
The DNA here is from genome assembly GCF_021461385.2 of Schistocerca piceifrons. Taxonomy (NCBI): domain Eukaryota; kingdom Metazoa; phylum Arthropoda; class Insecta; order Orthoptera; family Acrididae; genus Schistocerca; species Schistocerca piceifrons. Next base: position 45,138,960 of record NC_060140.1, on the reverse strand, counting down.
TGCCATAAATCCAATTATGGATTGTCACCTTTCTGATGTCTCGGACTCCCTCTTTGTGGATGATTTTGTGATCTACTACAGCTCTCAACGGACCATACTTCTTGAACGTCGTCTTCAAGGATGTCTCAATCGCATCCATCCTTGGAGCACCAAAACCGGCTTCCGTTTTTCTCCCAGTAAGACCGTTTGTGTTAATTTTTGGCGACGTAAGGAGTTTCTTCCACCCTCCTCACATCTAGGACCTGTCAACCTTCCGTTTTCGGACGTCGCTAAATTCTTGGGTCTTATGTTTGACAGAAAACTGTGCTGGTCCTCCCACGTTTCCTATTTTTTGTGCTCGCTGTCTGCGATCCCTCAACACCCTCCGTGTCCTGAATGGTACCTCCTGGGGAGCGGACCGAGTGGTCCTTCTCCGCCTCTATCGCGCCTTAGTTCACTCGAAATTGGACTATGGAATCACAGTTTACTCCTCTGCTCGGCCGTCTATTCTTCGTCGTCTCTACTATCCACCACCATGGATTACATTTAGTGTCTGGAGCTTTTTACACCAGCCCTGTGGAAAGCCTTTATGCTGAGGCTGCTGAACCTTTGCTGTCCGATCGGCGATCTATCCTTCTAATACGTTATGCTAGCAATTTCTCTTCCATGCCTGCTAATCCAGCCCATGACATTTTTTTCAATGCCTCCTTGGATGTAGGGTATGCAGGCTGCCCTTCCTCCCTACTACCACCGGGAGTCCGCTTCCGTCAACTGCTCCATTCTCTTTCCTTCCACTTTCCTAAAACCTTCTTGACAACTTGGGGTACAGCACCACCTTGGCTCCGTCCCCGGATCAGATTGACCTTTGTCAATTAGCCAAGGATGGTACCCCTTCACTTGTTTATCATTGGGCATTTGCTGCTCTATATGCACAAATGAAGGAAGCCACATTTATTCACACAGATGGTTCAAAAACATCTTTAGGTGTAGGGAGTGCCTATATTGTTGGCGACACCCCCAATTTATTTCGGCTTCCCAACTAGTGTTCGGCTTATACTGCGGAGCTTTACGCTGTTCTCCAGGCTGTCCAATACATTCGCCAACATCAGCGGATACAGTATGTTATCTGTTCAGATTCCCTCAGCTCTCTTGTCAGTCTCCAAGCTCTCTACCCTGTCCACCGTCTGGTCCACCAGATTCAGGACTGTCCGTGCTTCTTTCACCTGGGGGGCATCTCGGTTGCATTCCTCTGTCTCCCGGGACATGTTGGTATCTGTGGAAATGAGGTGGCTGACATAGCTGCCAAGGCCGCAGTCTCTCTTCTTCGGCCAGCTATTCAATCGATTCCCTTTGCCGATCTACAGAGCATTTTATATTGTTGTGTTGTTCTTTTATGGCATGCCCATTGGTCGACACTTCCCCATAAAAATTGCGGGATGTGAAATCTCTTACCTGTGCTTGGACCTCTTCCTCCCGAACGCGTCATCGAGAGGAAGTAATTTTAAGTAGATTGCGGATAGGGCGCTGTCTTTTTAGCCATCGACATCTTTTAAGCAAAGATCCTCCCCCACTCTGTCCCCACTGCTCTCAGCTGAGGACAGTAAGACACTTTTGAGTGCCCCTATTTTACTCCGTTACTCGCCCATCTACAGCTGTGGCCTGATATATCGTCAATTTTAGCAGATGACTCATGCTCGGCCAATCGCGTTCTCGAGTTTATTAGTGCCAGTGAGATGACGTCAGTCATTTGAAGTCTTTTTTTTTTTTTTTACTTTGGGGACAACCAACCCCTTTCTGAAGTGAATTTTTAAGCTTTCTTTCTGCTTTTAGTTTCGCCAATTTTTTGTGTTTTGTTCCCATTGCTGCTGGTTTCCATTTTCATTTTTTACTGGTTCCTAAGTCATGGACCGGGCGCTAATGACCATAGCAGTTTTGCGCCCTAAAACCAAAACAAAAAAAAACTTATAGGTAAATAGTGACAGTCTTTCTGCCTCCTTGTAATTTTGTTCTTTTGTTGACAGAATTTCCCCTTTGATACAGTCAATATTGTTACAATTTGAGTAATAATACATTTTGCTCAACAGAATTCGGCATCTCCCATCACTAGCTCCTTTCAAAGATTAAACTATTTATCCTTTGGTCATGGAGAAATGAAGAGTGATAACATCCTTAAATTTTTATTTGCACTGCATAATAATGATACAGGTGGTAATATACTTGGATGCTTGTATGTTCTCTCAAAGCATTAAGAAGTGGAGAAACTGAACTGTGTAATCAGACACACTGAGGGTGTCCTGTCGTAGCCATTATCCTGAGACTGTGAATAGTACTGACTTCATTACTAATGCAGGTTGTTGCGTTACTGCTTGACAATTGATTCTATAGCAATTAGTGGACATTGGAAGTGTGTGTGTGTGTGTGTGTGTGTGTGTGTGTGTGTGTGTGTGTGTGTGTGTGCGCGCGCGCGCAGTGATCAACACCTTTATACAGTCAAAGCTGTGCTGAAGATAGATTCCATAAATGTTCACGACAGGTGACAAAATTCAAAGAAAAGCCATTTTATCTTAACTGTAGGAGCAGTTAGTGGACAGTAGGTAGGTCTTCCTATCATTGATTGTTGTTGATGATGAACCCAATGAGCAGAGCACATTAGCTTTTACCAATAGAAAATAGTTGCTGTACAGAATACTGGCACAAGTCCGTACATTGTGAGGAAAAACAATATAGAAAATAATACATGTAATATGAATGGTGACCAATACTGAAACTGAATTCTAACTCGGCCCAATAAATATGCAGCAAGCAAAAAATATAGGAATATTAGTTAGTGAATAACCTACATAAATAGCTACAGGCAGATGTGACACACACATAACTGCCAATTCTGTCAGTTCACGCCAGTGTGCGTATGTCATGTTGAATGAGAGCAGCAGTTGGGTGTAGACATGAGGGGAAGTGACTGCAAGATACAATTATGGAAGATAAGAGTGCTGTCTGGTGGGGAGTTCAGGGACGAGATGGAGGCATGAAGACTGCCAGATACGGCAGTGGCAGTGTTGAGGGGGGGCTGCAGCAAATGAGAGAAGCAAGGAAGGGAAAAGGTACAGTCCACACACCACCTTCCTCCGCTAACCCCACCCACCCACAATACCCCCCCCCCCCCCCCTTTGTCCTAATGCCTCCACCCAGTTTGTACTCTCTTACCCTCATTGTGTGTCATCCTGTGCCAACACACCTACTCTTCTCTCCTTCCCAATTACCTGCTTCTCTCATTTTCCACTTGTCTTGCCCACACCCTGCCCTACAATCCCTTGACACTGCACATGGCAGTCTTCGTGCCTCCCTCTAGTCCCTTCATGCTGCAGCAGACAGAGCAAACCCCCTCCATTTACCCGTATGTTGCTAGCCATAGCCATTTCTATTCCCCGCCCCCCCTGCATGTTGCTGCTTGTGTTCAACATGAGAGTGGTAATTCATTACGTGCTTCCAGAGATTGCAGTCATGTGCATGAGGTGTGCTTGCTGGAGTGAATGAAACTGTGTTTTCGTTTCTGATGAATGTGTTGGCAGAAAAAAATCGTAAGAATCTTTTCATTGTGCTTGTCTGTGACTCATTGTGTCATCTTTATGATGAGTAGAAATGTATTATTTTGCTTCTCCAATCCCCAGTTCTCATTGCTTGGGAGATGTAGACATGATAATTATTTTCTGTGGCAAATTACAGTTTGGTTCCCATATAGCTAAAAATCTTGACATATGATTGTTGGTTATAGGATTAACATTACTTCACTAGTGTGCCACTATAGCCACTGCAACTGCTGTGTATTTAGGGATAAAGGAAGTTAAGAAATGCTAGAATGTTGAAGGCAGAGCATTTTCTCAATGTTTTCTAATTCAGTGTAGGAGAAAGAAGCATCCTAACAATAATTGTCATATTTATTCATACAAAAGCTGTGGTCCTGTGAAGATCACTCAATGGTTCCACAACATGAAAGTTACTATTTTCATATGATTCAAGAAAATAGATTAAAAAGATTAACTTGTGTAAAGGAAAATATTACTCCTCACTTTCAGTTACTAATTTAGACAGACAGAATAAATGTGCCACCAACAGTGAAAAAGACAGTGTTTATAATAGGCTAGACAACAGCTTTGCAGGTGGCAAAGTCAACAGTGAGAGAAAAACTGCACGAGGTGTGACTCTAGCGGGCCATTCCAACTGCACCATCATTTGTTAGCCATTGCTCCTGCACCCACAGTAGCCTGCATCACTCAGCCATCTACTATTGTGACACTCGGGCAGATTATTTAAGCAGCATTTCTACGAAGATCTTAATTTAACCTTTTAAGACAAATAAATAAATAAATATTTTAACTTCTCATAAAAAAATTCTTCTTTGAAAGAAAGGACAAAAATTAACATAATTTCCAGCACTCTAGTGGCTTTCATGGCTCCCAGCAACAAAAGCCTTTTTCAGAGAGAAACGGTTTGAAATAGGAACAATATGTATTGAAGAAGTTGTTTAGCACTTGAAATATTTGTATGAATGATTAAATTAGTTTTTCTCAGATGAACAGCAGATTAAATATCAGACTTAATTGTGTATTAAGAACCCATTTATGGGCATTGCATGACCTTTTATGATTTTGTCAGAAGGATATGAAATTTTTGTTGAACTGACGGTGAGACGACTTCATCCAATAGAATGTTGACTAGGACAACACGGCAGGAGCACCACCTTTATGAAGAGAATACAAGCATTGCTCCAGCTAGCTTCAGCTGAACTAGAGTGCCCCACTAGAAGACGAACCATGATCCATTAATTAAGCCATGACTTGTGACCTATACTTTTTACTTGCATGGAAATTCTATAAATTGAAGGACATTGATTATTTGCGTGGCACCAATTCCTTGCGATACTTCACTGTGAAAAGGCAAATTATTGTCAATTTAATTTACTGTAATACATTCCCTTAATATTATTTGCTTGAATATTGTCTAGTAATCTGAGAAAACAGCTTCCTAGGAACCCCATATAAGACAAGTGGGTAGGATCCAACATTGCCAATAAGTTACGGGAGGAAACCCAGTGGCTGGTGGCCACAGAATTTTCTTTTGTGGTTTGCTGACACCTTAATTCTCTCTCTTGTCTAGCAGGTGTGCTACTTGCTAATCAGTGTTTTCAGGTGGGTGTTGCAGATATTTTCTTTGCTTTTGTACTTATTTTTCTTGCTTGCCTTGTCTGTTTCTTGCATTTCTCTGGTCCAAAATGCCCACCTTATCTATCCCACCACCTGCTCAGTTTCCACAACAACCAGTGTTAAATGAAATGCAGCTAATGCAGATCTACATATACATCTTCATCCATACTCCGCAAGCCACCTGATGGTGTGTGGCAGAGGGATATTTCAGTTCCAGACTAAGCAAAAGTCTACACTGCTCGACACAGTGCAGCAGCTAATGTCCATTGCTGTGCACCTGACAGAACGAGCACCTCCAACCCCAACACCTATAGCTATTCTGCCTTTTTGCCAGTTTCATGAACAGGAAGGTGAATGGCTCAAGTGGTTGCAACAGTTTGAAGGCCACGTAATTGCTTACAATGTACCAGGTACTGTGAAACATCCCTAATGGTAGGAAGTGCAGTGTTCCATTTATCTCGGAAGTTGTTCCCTAATTCCACGCAGAGTGAACTTCCTTGTGAACAGGTTACAGATTCACTAACTATTATGACCAACAAGTAAATGTGGTAGCAGCTAAAACTTCATTTCAGATGTTGTGTTACGTGATGCCTGATGTCAAACTCGGAGAACATATTTTGATACAGTCGGGTCCATCATTTCACCAGGCAGTGCAAATACTAGATAAGTAAGATTCAGGTGAGCATTGGCTGATAAATTTGAGCAGCCAGCTATTTGTCGGGTTGAGTTCCTTGTTTGCCAATTCGGCAGCAGCTTGTGCTCATCACACTGAGTAAACAACGCTCCACACTGCGTAAGCAGCTTGCGGCTACACAGGCAAACAGAACTAAGTCTTGCCCTCAGTGTTGTTCACAGCACAAACGCCAAGACTGCCCCTCCTGAAAAGATCAGTGTCCTGCTTGTGGCAAGAAAGGACATGTGCAATCTCTATGTTTGCAATAGAACAAATATAAGAATTTGGCCCCTTCACAAAAATCTAGTTTCACAAGTAATCAATGCAGTGTACTCAAAACCTACTGCAGGCATCAGCAAAACTATCAAACAAGCAGTTACTTCAGAACTACGCCACACCAACAAGCTTTTTGTTCATTTGCATCTTATTGGTAAACATGTGAAATTTCAGTTTGACATGGGTGCTTGTGTTACATTGCTGAATCGTAACATGAACTGTGAGGCTCTCCATGCCTATCTGAAACTAGCATGCACCTAACAGCTTATAATGGACAAGACCTTCCCATTCTTGGAAAATGTACTTTGTGTGCCATTTATCGCTCACATATGCGAACTGTGACTTTCACTGTTCTACAATTGCGTAAATGTGAGAACATATTTGTCCTTGATTCGTTTTATTTGTTTAGCTTTAAAATTCAGGACAATTTGTTGTCAGTGACTCTATTCAATGCAGAAAGACAGTGTAGCTAGCTTGTTGAAAGAATTTCCTGAACTCTATTCTGAAGGGTTAGGCAAGGCTAACAATTTTGTTGTGCATATTACTACAAAAGACAACACACAGCTGAAATTTTTCTGGGACAGAACTGTTCCCATTGCATTATACAACTATGTGGCTGCTGAACTCGAAGAATTACAAGATTGCTGAGGTATGGTGCCCATACATGCTAGTCGGTGGGCAAGTCCACTGGTTTTGATCCCCAAACCTTCAGGTCACATTTGCCTCTTTGTTGACTTTAAGTCTGCCGATAACCAACAAACTGTGATTGATTTTTATCCATTGCCACAGCCAGAGGAACTCGTGGACAGATTTGGCACTGTTCGCTACTTTTCAAAAACTTATCTGCATGACAAGTATCTTCAAATACTGCTTGATGAAGAATCTCAAAAGGTGTGTGTAGTGAATACTGATTTGGGTCTATTTAAATACATGCATTCACCTTTTGGCAGTGCTTCTGCACCCACCATTTTCCAATGGTATTTAGAACAGCTGACTGCACAAGTGCCATACTGTTCAAACTAACTTGGACAGCATTGTTGTAGCACACCTGAAGAACACATTGCAAATTTGCGTGCTATGTTTCATGTGTTATCTGATGCAGGACTAAAGTAATGAAAGTGCTGGACAGACACACAAACATACACACACAATTCAAGCTTTCGCAACAAACTGTTGCCTCATCAGAAAAGAGGGAAGGAGAGGGAAAGACGAAAGGATGTGGGTTTTAAGGGAGAGTGTAAGGAGTCATTCCAATCCCGGGAGCAGAAAGACTTACCTTGATTGAAATGAGATCCATCCTTCATGAAATCCACTCCACCAAGAGTGTCTTTCCGCCGTCCACCTAACCTTCGTAACCTGTTAGTTCATCCCTATGAAATCCCCAAACCACCTTCCCTACCCTCTGGCTCCTATCCTTGTAACCGCCCCCGGTGTAAAACCTGTCCCATGCACTCTCCCACCACCACCTACTCCAGTCCTGTAACCTGGAAGGTGTACACGATCAAAGGCAGAGCCACGTGTGAAAGCACCCACGTGATTTACTAACTGACCTGCCTACACTGTGATGCATTCTATGTGGGAATGACCAGCAACAAACTGTCCATTCACAGGAATGGACACAGGCAGACAGTGTTTGTTGGTAAGAGGATCACCCTGTGGCTAAACATGCCTTGGTGCACGGCCAACACATCTTGGCACAGTGTTACACCATCCGGGTTATCTGGATACTTCCCACCAACACCAATCTATCCGAACTCCGGAGATGGGAACATGCTCTTCAATATATCCTCTCTTCCCATTACCCACCAGGCCTCAATCTCCACTAATTTCGAGTCGCCGCCACTCATACCTCACCTGTCATTCAACATCATCTTTGCCTCTTCACTTTCGTATCGACTGACATCTCTGCCCAAACTCTTTGTCTTTAAATATGTCTGCTTGTGAGATGTCTGCTTGTGTCTGTATATGTGTGGATGGATATGTGTGTGTGTGTGCGCACGAGTGTATACCCGTCCTTTTTTCCCCCTAAGGTAAGTCTTTCCGCTCCCGGGATTGGAATGACTCCTTACCCTCTCCCTTAAAACCCACATCCTTTCGTCTTTCCCTCTCCTTCCCTTTTCCTGATGAGGCAACAGTTTGTTGTGAAAGCTTGAATTTTGTGTGTGTGTTTGTGTGTCTATCGACCTGCCAGCGCTTTCATTTGGTAAGTCACATCATCTTTGTTTTTTTTATATATATGAAAACTGAGTTTAAGTATCTCGGTCATGCCATAAACAGTCAACATGTATATCCTCTTCAGCCACATTTGTTACCCATACAAGATTTGCCAGTTCCTTCCAATGCCACAGAATTGCAATCGGTCTTAGAGAAAATGAACTATTTTATTTGGATCATACTGGATGCTGCACAAATTGCAACTCCATTGCGTTGCAAGAATGTCCCCTTCATTTGCACAGATGGGTGCCATGTAACTTTTCAAAAACTTAGATGCATTGCTCAGTGATCGATGCTTAGCTCACTTCTATCCTGACAAACCAGTTGTATTGCAAGTTGACACATCCTCTTACGGAATAGGTGCAGTGCTTTTGCACATAATTGGTGACAAAGACAGGCCTACTGCTTTCACATCAAAATTGTTGTCCAAAGCTCAGTGTAACTATTCACAAATCGAAAAAGAGGCTTTGGGTATTGGGTATGGTGCCAACCAAATTCCACCATTACTGTTATGGCAGAAAATTCTTCTTGGTAATTTATCACAAGCCTTTGCAGTCCTCATTTCATCTGACAAAACCAGCTCCTGTATGAACTGCCCAAAAATTACAAAGATGGGCTCTGTTGTTGTCCCAATACCAATATGAGATTGTATATCATCAGATGGCTCTACATGGTAATGAAGACACACTTTCATGTCTTCCAATTGCCCCTGATCCAGAATTTGACACTTCTGCTGCATTTTGTTGTCACATTGATGTTCAGGATTCTGAATTGCTTCAATCATTTCTAGTGAACTATAGGAAAATTGCACAGGCCATGGAAGTTGATTCAGATTTGAGCATTTTGCTAAAATATGTTCACACATCTTGCCCTCATTCCTCGCATAGCATAAAGAACACTATAGTGCACCAATGCTTCGCACATCAGCATAGCCATGCTGTACAGAAAGATGTGATTCTTGTTCAAAATGACAGTGGCAAGTCACATGTACTGGTCGCCAAAGCTAAGAGTGGGTGGTGGTGGTGGTGGTGGTGGTGGTGGTGGTGGGGAGAAAGTGTTGCAGTTACTTCACCATGGCCACTGGGGGATTGTTCATATGAAACAGTTAGCACACAGACACTGTACTTGGCAAGGTATGGACACCCAAATAGAACAGATGAAGTAACAGTGTCATGCATATGTGGAAAATCAGTCCACTCTGCCACAAAAATTCTCTGCTTGGCTTAAGTTGTAATACCATGGCAATGTGTGCCCGTAGACTTTGCGGGACCATTTTGGAGCACTTGTTGGTTGATTGTGATAGACTCTTATAGCAAGTTTCCTTTTGCTGTGTCAATGAACTCGACAGCATCACATAGAACGATTCAGGTTTTTTCCTCAATTTTTTCCCTCAAAAGTTTACCTGAAGTAATAGTGTCAGACAATGGACATCAGGTCATGTTAAATGAATATGAAACACACTGTGAATGCAGCGGCATACAGCGTCTAACTAGTGCATCATTCCATTCACAGTCAAACAGTGACTCTGAATATTTTGTCAGAATGTTCAAGCAGCAGATGGTTAAACTTCACTCCGCGCATGCCAGGGATCAAGCATTGTAATTGTTTCTTGCCTCCTATCGTTTGGACCATTGCCGGCAGAATTTCTTCATAGCCACCACCATAGGACACTGCTCCACCCTACTGCGCATCCATCATTGAAGGAAGACAGCAAGAATCACTTCATGCCACATGATATTGTCCTTCACATGGTTTTTAGTGGCAGCAGACTGTGGGCGTGAGGTAAGGTTGTTCATCGACTTGGTGCTTGCATGTGTCTCCTTTCAGGTCCAAACGGTTTGCAGTGCCAACATCAGAATCAACTTTGCCACTGTCATGTGCATGATGATCTTTCTGTGTCTCTTCCCCCAGATTCACAGATCCAGAAGACAGCATGGACACAATGGCCACCAGAGGGTGTCATCACGACACTGTGGGAAAACCCCATGGAGACAAAGCCTTCACCTCCTCTGCTACCTTTTGTGTTTCCGATAGAGCTGGGCCCATCCACATTGCACAAGTCAACATCCTCCCTCTCCAGTTATTGTCCTCCAGATTTGGACGAGTACTCCTCTGGTGCACGTTTCTGCCTGAGTGAAGGCCAGATGGCAGGGTACGACTGGAAGCTTGACATCCCCAGCAGTCACAGCTTCTGCTCCAGCACTGCATCTACCCTCCATCCTCCCCCACCATTGTTGCACCACTTACACGATGATGGTCCTTCACTTTGGGGGGGGGGGGGGGGGGGGGAGGAGGAGGAGGAGAAATGTTCTGGTATAACGTCAAGTGCCGGCATATTGGCCTGGAACGTAACAACAGAGAAGGTTGTGAGATGGTCAGCCAATCAAATACTGACTAGGATGACAACACGACAGGAGTGGCACCTATACAAAGAGAATATAACCGCTGCTCCAGCTAGCTTTGGCCACACTAGAAGTCCTGCACAAGATGATGAGTCATGATCCAAAGATACAGCTGTGATTTAGTATACATTGAAGGACATTGATTATTTGCATGTCACCAATTGATTGAAACATTTCATTGTGAAAAGGCAAAGTTAAGTACTGTCAACTTAGGAACCCTATAGCAGATGAGTGGGCAGGATCCCACAAACAAGAAATACATACTCAGTGGACTACAGACCAAACCGATCATGATAATTCAACGTAAAACCATCAGTACTAATATTAATTATCATCCCAGGGGCTCGCAGCTCTTTTGTGAGCATGTCCTTTTATACCACTTGTCACCAACCTTTGCAGCATTACTTCATTTCTGTGCTGCATGCTTTTACTTCCACTATCTGTTTCTCCCTCTGCCACTACATTGGATGGTTTCCTTGGTGCCGATCCTGCTTGGACTTGGTCCATGATATAGCCTTGAATTACAACTTCTGGCATATTCTACAACATATCATCAAATAAATATGTGGCTCCATTGATGGGTATCACCTGCCACCAGTTTTCAAAATTTCAAAAAATCTGGATTGTGCAGGAAAGGTCACCAAATCCATAGTGTGCTCTACCTTATGCCTTCCATCCACATCTTCTTCTTTTTCATGCAGTCATACACCTTTAAACCCAGCACTGTAGCCATCCCATTGTAGTGGTGGTGGGGGTCAGAAGCTTCCTGCTCAGTGAGCACAGGGATCACACTGTTGGTGCCTGAGCTGAAAACTCCCTGTGCTTGCCAAGCAGTATGTGCTATGCATGACTGGGGCATCGTACCCCAAGTAAGGGATTACTGACCAGGCAGGCATTCTTGAGTCTGGAGGGCAAGAATGGGGATAGGCCACATTCAGAGTTGGTGGCATCGTGACAGATCAGCCCCAAATGAAGCAGGTGAAGTTATCTCCCACTGGTGTCTTTGGGCCCCAACAGTCTCTATGAAAGAACAGTCCCCTTTCAATGCAGATAGGTGCAACCCTAAAATCTTCCATTCCCTGGCTACACTGTGGGTGAAGCACAGGGCCAAGCGCAAGCAGAGGAATTCTTGCTGCAACATTTGGTCTGTACAAGGACTGATAGTGATTCCATCTTGGCGAAAAACCACTTGTTTTCAGTAATGCGGACCCCAGCACTTCTCAAATACCAGGAATATTACAATACTGCTGCCTATCACAGGGTTTGAGGCTGGGTCTGGAACTATGTCCTAGGCACTATGTACAACAAACTTCTGTCTCTTAAAACACCTCTTTGGAGTCTGTTACTTTTTGGTTATAGTCATTTCAGACTATTGCCGTCTGCAATGTTTACCTCCCTTCCAAGGTAAAGTGCTTCAGAACATACTGTTTGCATTGGTATCTCGGCTCCCCCATCTTTGCGGGTCTTCAGTGATTTCAATGCCCACAACCTTTTGTGGGGTGGAACCTTGGTAACTGGCCATGGTAAAGACTTTTAAAACTCTCCAGTACAACTTGACCATTACCTCTTGAGTGATGGTAGCCCAACACACTTCAGTGTGGCACACAAACCTTCTCGGCCACAGACCTTTCCGTTTGCATCCCTTGTATTTACCCATCCATCCACTGGAGGCTGCACAGTGACCTATGTAGTAGTGACCACTTTCAAATCTTCCTGTCCCTTGCTCAGTGTCACACCCCTGGATGCCTGCCCAGATGGGCTAACAGTGCTGGCTGGGATGTTTTCACCTCTGCTGTTGACATTGGCTCCCTGCTGCATGGAGATATTGATGAGGGAGTCCAGCATACAACTACAGTCATTCTTTCAACAGCTGATTTAGCCATCCACTGTTCCTTGGGCCTGCCCTAACTGAAGACAGTACTTTTGTGGTCCTCAGAAATCACAGAGGCCATTACAGTGTAGGCAGGTGCTCCGAAACCATAAGTGGCACCCATCAATGGAACAATGCATTGCCTCTAAGTGTCTCCATACCTGGGTCCACCCCCTTACGAAAAGACAAAAGCAAGAACGCTGGGAATGCTATGTTTCTATTATTGCACCATGTCTCTCTCCTCTGCAGTTCTGGGCTGATTTCAGACATCTCTGGATACCAGACACATCAGGTATACTTGGAATTAACTTGAATGTTTCTGACTACTGCACCAACCCAGATGCCATCACCAAACATTTTGCTCTGCGCTGTGCTCAAGCATCAGAGTCTGAGAATTACCAACCTGCCTTTTGTGTCTTAAGAGTGGTTTGAGCAAAATCAATTACCTTTTACTAAAACTGGAGCCATATAATGCTCCACTGAGAGTGGTAATTCGTCCATGCCCTCTTCCACTGCCCTGATACAGCCCCAGGCCTGGAATGCATCCACAACCAGATGATCAGGCACTTACCAAATGGTCAAACATGCATCCTGCCATCTTTAATCACATCTTGAGTGTGGGCATGCACCCATCGAAATGACGAGAGAGCATCATTGTCCTAGTACTGAAACTGTTTAAGCAGCCTCTAGAGACTGACAGTTATTGCCCAATAAGTTTCACCAATATTCTCTGTAAGTTGCTAGAATGCATGGTGAGCTGGCAGCTGTGTTGGCTCCATGTGTTTTGTGATCTTTTGCCTCTTTTCCAGGATGGTTTTTGCCAAGGCCATTCCACTACTGTCATCTGAACAGCATTTGCCCAATGTCAACACCTTAAAGTTGTCTTCTTCAACCAGCAAGGGCTTATGGCACCAGGTCTTTGCTACTTTAGATGATTATGGTCTCCAGACTCCACTCCCAATTTTCATCCAGGACTTCCTGTCTTACCTTATTGTTTTGGGTTTGTGTTGGTGCTTCCCACAGTATCCCCCATATCCAAGAGAATGGGATCGGAAAGGTGCAGGCATGAGCCATCACCCATGGCTTGCAATTTTCTGCCACTGAGACTAACATCGTGTACTTCTGTCAATGTTGTACCATTCAACCACAACCAGAACTTTACCGCAATGACCAAACATGTAATGTGGTGGAGAGTTATTGCTTTCTAGGACTGGCCTTTTATTCCTGGCCAACATGGGTTCCCCCATCAATGCTAGCTTAAGCAAAAGTGTTGACTGCACCTTAATACTCTTTGCTACCTGAGTACCACCAGCTGAGTTGCAGATCACAGTACCTTTCTGCAAATTTACAAAGCCCTGGCACAGTCCCACCTTGGTTATGGGAATCTGACACGTGTTTGGCATCGCTGTCAGCATGTGGATACTGGATACAGTAAACCACTGTGGAGTTCGACTTGCAACAGGAGCTTGTCAGACTTGCCCTGTGAAGAGTTTATTCATAGATGCTGGTATTTCTCCACTGTGGATCAGGCACCATCAACAGCTTTCCAATTACACTACCCACATTGGCAATGCCCCTAAGCATCTGACTACCACCCAGACACGGTAATCCATCTCCGGTAATGGCAGCCCCAATGAGGGACTACCATTGCAATCTGCATCTGGTAGATCCTCTGAACTTCAGTTCTTCCCTCTTCCACGCCTCCTCTGGACCCACCTCCACAGAGCATACCTTGGCTTCAGCTTCATCTTGACCTATCACAATGTGCAAAACACATGGTCCATCCTAAGGCCCCCTACTGCAAATTATTCTCCATCCTTGATGCATCCCAGAGTTCAGAAGTTGTCTATACTGACAGCTCAGTGGGCACTGGTCATCTAGGCTTTGCTTATACTTGGGCAGGACATTCTGAACTGCTCTGCTTGCCAGATGGCTGTAATGTTTTCACTGCAGAGTTGGTATCCACCTCTCATGCTCTCGGGCATATCCATTCCTGCACTCCCTGAGCAGTTTGCAAACTAAGCTAGTGCTACCCTCACCACACCTTTGTTATTGTTATCCATGATTCCCTGTATGGCCTCAAACAATGTGTAAACTTGGTGACCTTCATCTGGAACCTGCGCCACATTTAGATCCTAGGGAATGAGCTTGCTGAACACTTGGCCAAACAGGCTACCAGTAAACTGACTCTCGAGAACAATTTTCCAGAAACTGACCTGCAGTTGGTATTAGACCATTACGTTTAGGTGCCCAGAATATGGTATGGCTCATTATGACTTCACCAAACTAACTATGGGTGATAAAGGAGACTATGAATCTGTGGAGGTCCTCCATGCAGGCCTCTAACAAGCAATCTACCTTTCTACCTTTAGAAGATCCCCATTGGCCATACTTGTCTAACTCATGGTTATTACCTCCATAGCGTGGACCCATCCCACTGTTGTTTTGGCACCCATATGACAGGGGTCCACATTTTGCTGGACTGTCCCAAACTAGCCACTCTGTGGCAGACTCATAGCTTCCGTGACTCACTGCCCTGGTGCCAGGAGACCATTACCCAGAATCTGACTTAGTTTTATGTTTTTTTCATGAAGCAGGCTTTTACCACTCTCTTTAAGGAAGGATCATTTAACTTCACTGTCCTATTTGGGGGTTGGCAGAAAATTCTGTCTTCCTTGCCCAGACTGAGCTGCAGCTATCTTGGCTTGGCAATCCGGAGCAGTCCTGGCCCTACCCGCTCTTTCTCTGTTACTGTCGTTTCCCCCAATCCTCATGTGATCTGTAAGACTTGTTCATCTTTTCTTGTCTGTGCTTTTCTAGCTGTAGTAGGTAAGGAATTTGGTCACACCGTAAACAATAGTGAGAGCATCTTTTTCTATATGAGAATACCTGCACTGAGTTTGAATGAGCAGCATTTAGGCAAAAGCAATGGGTCTGTCTTGTTAACCAATTTGTGTGAAATCACAGCGCTGATTCCTTAGGAACAAGCATCAACTCGCAAAACTACTGGTTTTGCTGGGTCAGAATGCACTAAACATCTGTCACTAAGCAAGGCATTTTTGAGTTTCCAAAATCTCTCTTGACAGGTCTTAGCCCAAAAAAAGATACATTTTTGCAATGCCAACAATGCAACGAAGCCACAATTTGTGTGGCACTGGGTATGAACTGAATGTAGTATGTCATCTTGTCTAGTACTGACTGAAGTTCAGACACATTGCGAGGAACAGACAGGTCACAGATTGCAACAAATGAGGCTGGAGGCGGTGCAAACCCTAAGTATTGTAGTTCAGTGTGAAAAAAGTCGCACCTTCAAACAATGGAATATCCAGGATGGAATGTAACAATGCGGAGAAGGAAAATTGCTACTCACCATATACTGGAGATGCTGAGTCGCGATAGGCACAATAAAAATATTCACATAATCTTAGCTTTCAGCCATTAAGGCCTTTGTCAGCAGTAGACACACACACACACACACACACACACACACACACACACACACACACACACACACACACACGAAAGCGCAACTTGTGCATATGCCTGCAGTCTCAAAGAGCTGAAACCACACTGCGAGCAGTAGCACCAGTGCATGGTGGGAGTACCGACTGGGTGGGTTTAAGGAGGAGGCTGGGGCGGGGAGGGGGAGGGATAGTATGGTGGGAGTGGCGGACAGTGAAGAGTTGCAGTTTAGACGGAGGGCTTACTTCACTGTCCTACCCACCATCCTTCCCACCCCTCCTACTGTGGTATTCCGCTGTCCACCGAACCTACACAATATACTTGTCCATCCTTACACAACCCCTGCTCCAAATCCCTTACCTCATGGCTCATACTCCTGTAATAGAACTAGATACAAGATCTGTCCCATACATCCTCCTACCACCACCTACTCCAGTCCGCTCACTAACGTCACCTATCCCATCAAAGGCAGGGCTACCTGTGAAACAAGTCATGTGATTTTTTTAAATTGTGTTATGGATTTTGCAGTAATTTTTTGATTGCAGAAATAATATTCGAGGATTGCACAGTTGCTAAGTTGCTAAGTGAGAGCTTGAACTTGTTGACAGGAAAGACAATGTCCTTCGCCTGTGAAATTACCTGCTGGAGGGTCTTGCAGCTTGCTATCTTCAGTTGGAGCTTTCTCTCTAGTTGCAGTAAAACTTCCAAATGGTGCTGGATATACTGGGCTCTACGGAATAATTCTGGGTGAATAATAGAGCATAGAAAATACAGCAATTTGTGTCCTGTGGATGGAAAGGAGTTGCAGTTCTTTTGCTGCTGTGTGCTTAATACATGGAAAAGGTTGAATATCCTTAGCAGTGATATCTAGGAAACTGAAACTTCAATTCAGCAGCAACAGAAACATTTTTCTGTGTAACCGGCCAGCAGCAGTGCAAGATGTGAAGTTGTTAACTTTAAGAACATGATTTTCTTTCACTCAATGTAAGAGTGGTAAGGATTGCTAACTGTTGTTGCTTCCCATTTTCCAGAAATTCTGTTCTTCATTCTCTCTATGTTCTAGACTCCATCCTTACACCAGAGTCTTTTGTTGCTTTGCTAATTCTCATTTGCTCCAACCTTTTTATGCCACCTAACAGTTGAAGGAGCCCATGGTCCTGAAAAGTAGCAAGATTTATTTTTCTTTTCACTGCTTGTGTTACTGCTGTTTAGTAAACAGGTACTTTGTTATTATCTATTTAATTATCAACAGTTTTTAATAAAGTATGCACATTCATGTGCCAGAACATAATTTCATAGTACAAGATATCCAAAATTGTAGCTGTACAGCAGTCAGTAGCTTCTTGCCCTTAGAAGTTTGTGAACTGTTTTAATTACTGCAGTTTGTTTAAAGTCATTATAATTTCTAAGATGATGCATTAATCTCAAGTTCTGGGCTTCATGTTGATATGCTTACAGCTCTGTCTAAAAAAACACTTAATGGTCAGTTCCAAACCGTACTGCGTATGGACAGGTGCTATCACAGTCGATGTAGAAACTGCAGAAAGGTACCTCTTACTAAAGTGACCAAATATTTGGTGTCATGTTGTATGCTATGGGTCCATGTCATGTCTTGAAATTGTCTAATACTTTCATTTTGATCTAAACTATAACCATGGAAGTTGTATTGTAATAAGTATTGATGGCTCAAAGTACCACATGTATGTAAAAAAGTGACACTGCTAGTGACTGAAGGGATTGACTTTCTCCAGAAAAAATTGAGGAACCATACATTCCCATCTATCCCTTAAGCTTATGCCAATACAATCTGTTTCATATTTCACACTAGAAAAGTAAGAGAATTAACAAAAGGGAAAACAAAAATCTGAAATAAGATGCAGGGAAGTTCCCTAATTTTGAGAAGCAATGAATTATGCAATGATTCTATCTTGAGTAGGATTTCAGTTTCTAATGTGATGAGAGCCTCAAGAAACTGGTCATGAGGATGAAAACTGATTCTGTTTCCTAGTCTCAACCCCTCTTGTATATTAAAAGTATTAGACTGCTGGCTAGCTCTTCTGACAATGATAGTAGTACATATTTTTAGGTGTAAGTGCTTGTAGTTATGTGATGAGAGAAATACATGAAATTTAAAGAATTCAGATTTTCCTACTTATTTGGTTGGTGCCTCATTCTGCTTTTGGTTTCTTCAGCTGTTTTCAAAAGTTGGGCAGTGGGTTGTTCAGTTATTAAACTGGACACAAGATGTTTTTCATTTTTTTATATCCAAAAGACATGTCATCCCTTCATTACTGCTGTATATCAACCACAGTTTATAAAAACACAGTTTGTTGTGCAGCATAGCCAAGCATCAAAGCATAAGAAGCTACTAGCTTCCACCACTCATGTCCCTCTCTAACCAACTGACAATGCATTTCCCTTTCCTTTGCACACAAAAATGGACACTTTACAGAATGTTGGTAATGCCACATTTACTAGTCATTTTAACTGTTTTGTTTTAATAACTTTAGTTCTTGGAATTATGTTTTGTTTTGTTAGTTGTATTTAGTTTTTATAATAAAGGAGATAAGTGAAGACATAATAAGAACTGCCATTTATATGACATTAATGAAGTTAGTCAAATTCAATTGATCAATCTTTGAATTGTAGTTTAATAGAGGTCATTTAGAACTATAAATGCAGTTATGCAAATATGTCTTCGGTTTTACATGCACTAATAAACATTTAAATGTAGTTATACCTTTTCTGTATAAATACAAAAATTGTAGAGAAATTATTGTACAGATACATAGCATTTTTCTGTTATGTTTTAAAATTGGGATAATTATAGCATTGATTATATTTCCTTGCACTGACAGTCGTTAGTGTTGCTTTGGATATATGATTTGGTCTACATTTGGAAATGTAGTTGCAATGTGAAGAAAATGGTTTGTGGTCACAAAAGTGATTTGTAAGCAATTTTCTTTGTAGCTTGATTGCACTTCCATAGTGTTCTACCAATCAGCTGAAGTCTACCACCTGGTTTACTCTTGACTGAGCATATACGATCATCCCATTTCATGCACCAAACTGTGTTTCATCCAGGTATTGGTATGCATTGGTTGATTCCAGCTCTTACTCATTCATGTCATAGTCCGAGGATGTGACATTTTTTTTCATATGTGAAGTGCACAATTTTACATTTCTGCATATCCAAACAAAGTTTCCAATATTTGCCCCACTTTGAAAACTTATCAAGTTTTGAATGAATATTTATGTTGCTTCTTTCAAACAATATTTCATTACAGATAACTGCATCATCTACAAAAATTCTGAGGTAACTATTAGTATTGTCTCCAAGGTCATTAGTATAAAACATGAACAGCAAGGGTCCCAGAAAATTTCCTTGGGGGGTACCTGAAGTTACTTTTACATTTGACAATGACTTCATCTGAAAACACATGCTGTATTCTCTCAAACAAAACATCCTCAATCCAGTCACAAATTTCACTTTATACACCATGTGATTGAACTTTCAGCAAGAAGCATAGGTGTGGTACTGATTCAAATGCTTTTCAGAAATAAAAAAAATACAGCTATCTCACTGCCTTGAACCAAAACGTTCACTATTTCATCTGAGAAAAGTGCCAGTTGGGTGTCACACAATCACTGTTTTTGGAGCCAATGCTGGTTAGTATTGAGTAGGTCATTCTATTCAAGATACCTCATAATCTTTGAACACAAAATTTGTGCCAAGATTTTACAACAAATCAATGTCCAGGATATTGGAAGGTAGTTTTTTGGCTCACTTCTACTACCCTTCTTATAGCCAGATGTGACCTCTGCCTATTTCCAACAACTGGGCATCGGTTTCTCTTCACAGGATCTATAATAGATTGCAGGTTTAAGAGGACTAACTAAGCCACAAGTTCAGTACAGAATGTGGCAGGGATTCCATCAAGCCCTGCAGCTTTGTTTAGTTTCAACAATTTTAGCTGTTGTTCAATACCACTTATACCTAATACTTGTTCCATTCATCTTTTTGTATGCGCGACGATTACACTGGGGCAATTCTCGTGAGTTTTTCCTTTTTAAATTCATATTTGAAAAGTGTTAAGCATTTCAGCTTTTGCTTGCTACCCTCATTTTCAGTTCCTGTTTGAATCTCTAGGGACTGGACACTAACTTTGGTGCTACTAACAACCTTTTCATACAACCCGAATTCCTTTGGGTTTTATGAGATATCATTTGACAATATTCTGTTATGATAGTCAATGGAATCATCATGCATTGGGCTCTTAAATGCATTTCATCAGGCAGCTCTCTGCCTATAGCCCTATGCTTTGTTTTACACTTATTTTGCATTAATCTCTGTTTCTGTAGAAGTTTCTTTACAGTGATTATATACGATGGAATTCCCTCTCCTTATGAACTTTTGTAGAGGGTACATATCTATTCAGCATGTCATCGGCTATTCTGTTAAACTTGGGCAATAGTTTGTCTACACATTCCTGTCCTGTGCTGAGAGATTAAAGTTCCTCATTGAGATTGGACATTACACATTTCTTATCCAGTTTCTTAATGATAGGTTAGTAATTGAAAAATTAATGTGCTAAATTTCTCTTACAACAGTCATTATATGAAAGCTGTGATCTGGGAAGTATTTACAAATATTTTTCAATAATATTATGTATATATTATATATGTGGAATGGGAGAATTAATTTAGAAATGATGACAATCACACAGGCACATAATCAATTATTATTCACACATCAAACTTGCGAGTGAAATGGGAGGAAATGGGGTGTGATGAATAAAAGCCATTCTGCTCTATGAAGGGTGGGGGATGTGGCATTGACCAAAGAAGCAAAACCTTTATAAGTAAACCTGCTCTATTTTCTGTTTCTAGTAATCATCATCTTTATTTTTTCTTATTTAAAAAGAAGCCACTTGCAATGTAACAATTTAAAAAAGGACCCAACAAATGTTTTAAGTGTTTGAATTATGCCAACACTTTTTTTAAAATCAGCTGTGGCTAATTGTAGAAAACTATACCCTCTCTCACATCCTTTCCTTATATTATGAGAGTGACTTCAGTACTAAGATATTTTAACTGTAACGCTTATTTTACAGCTACTCCTGCTGTCAGATGACTGCAGAAAGATTTTATGGGTGTCAAAGACCTCTTACACAAGCAGTCTCTGGTAGAACTGGACACCAACACATTTGGCCAGAGTCAAGGTGGTGATGCAGCTGTTGCAGTGCCTCCTGGACCAGGAATCTACCGAACACTACTGTCCGTGTGACCCTGCCAGCATTGTCGAAAAAGTGCAACAGCCGGAGGTGAGTCCTGAGTGTGGGTTTCTAGTAGGTAGTAACTGGCATGTTAAAGATTGGTGACAGGTGGCTATGCCTTTTTTTAGGTTTGAATACAACAGACAAAATATCCTGCAAGACAAATTTTGTTTTTATATTTCTGTATTTACACCTTGTGACAATGTACTGTGTGTGACAAATTGTTTCCAAATAAATGAAATGAAATGAAATGAGATTAGATTCAGCTGTCATTACATGTTAACACTTCCACATAACTTGTGTTAAAAGATTTGTGTTTTTCTTACATGTCATAACGGGGATATTGGGTTTGCCATATATCTAAAATGTTATGACTATTATGTAGGAAGAAACCAGATTATTGATAAAATACTTTTTACAATAATGTGTTTCATATAGTAATATTTGTAAGAGGAACAGTTTGGTTTTTATTTATTTACATATTTGACAAATTTCTCATCCAGGGCTTTGCATGACTGTGTTGAATGTTTTCATTAGTAATGAACTGTCTTGAGCAAAACTACTGTATTATTCCACTTCAGTACACTGCCTTTTGGAGCCACACCACCATTCTCAAGACAACTGTAATATTCATTGGTCATTGAATCTGCTTCAATCTATCATCTAACATAAGTGAATAATACAGTGGTTAGTTTAATGCAAAAAAAATCTTGAATGGAATTATTTATATTCATCTTCAATTTGGTCACAATATTTTTAGCTT
The DNA here is from genome assembly GCF_021461385.2 of Schistocerca piceifrons. NCBI lineage: Eukaryota > Metazoa > Arthropoda > Insecta > Orthoptera > Acrididae > Schistocerca > Schistocerca piceifrons. Next base: position 45,116,844 of record NC_060140.1, on the reverse strand, counting down.
GTGCATCCATAAAAATGATCCGTATTTGCACTTGCACTTGAAATAGTGAAATACACCATTAATCCAAAAAGTACAGAGACCTATTTTATTGCCAGTGAATCAGTACCAACAGTGGAGTATTATGCTGGCAGCTTGAACTAACAACACTGAACAATAGATGTGCATTTGACCAGTCACTTGTGAGTAGAGAGTGTTAAACAGTGGATGGGTGGTCACATCATGCCAGCGTTGTTCTCATCACAAATCATATTTGACCAACATCCCTAAATCATGTGTGTAATATGTTCACCAGAATCTTTTGAAGAAGAGAAAGGTTTGTGCAAAAATTGTCCCGCAAACCTTTTCTCCCAAAAAAAAACAATGATGCTTGGACGCTTTTGCGAGTTGATTGAAATGCAAAATGAGGACATTTCTTTTCTCAAAAACATTATGACAAGTGATGAGACATAGTTGTTGTTAGTGGAAAACACTAATTTAGTGCTCAAACAGTTCACACACTAGGAAGACAAAGTACAGTAAAATTAGCAATGCACAAGTGGCCAGTGGAGACCGATGCTCTGGCCTGTGTATTCACTAGTTCCTATAGGGGGCACAGCCGCCAGGCTGCATATGCAACTGGTGTCATATTAGCAGGCCAGGTGGTCTCTAATGGCTGAATCAAACACAAATTTCACATGCAAACTACAAAACAATGCACACACAAAATTGGTAGTTACAGCTCACCTCTTCCGTTCAATGAAGTGAGCACTGTTCTTATGTCAGTTTCTTTTCTGGTCACCGTAAAGTTTGAGATATGAACTGGAGGACATTGTCTGTAACTAATATATGGAAGACCTTCTGTTGCAAAAATATTTGATAAAGCTGGAGTTATTGCGGTGGAGAAGTAGCTGGACAATGCACCACATATGGAAGCACAGAAAGTTAGAAAAGGACCTGAAAAATGTTCACAAATTTGTTCGCATGGCTGCTATGGATCTGTCAACGGTGACAAGGAAGTGCGCAGAGCCTCCTGATGGGTGTCACACTGTTGTTGGGCCATTACAATCTTCACCATTTGCCCATCAATGTCTGGCAAGGAAATATTTCTACATGCTAATGCTTTTGTACATGACACACCCTAGTGGTAACCATGCAATAAACACACAACGTCACAGCGAAGGATGGAGGGCTCTACAACCTGGGAGCAGTGTTCTCTGTAGCTAACATCACCACTCCATCCCAAACAGAAAGATAAATTTGTAATGCAAAATAATTTCTCAAAGTATCGGAAGCATGGCCCAGAGGCTTGTTTGGCCGCCATGTTGCACAAAAGAAACAACTTTGCTTAACACGGGATTGATAGCTACCACAGCTGCAAATTTAGTGCTAGTAATAGGGAAACCATCAACAACATTTTGTTCTTCCATGGCTAAATGAAAACAGAGTAACATTAGCTTGTTGCACAATAGGTTGGTAATGTATCTCTATTTGAATTTTGATAGGAAAAGAGCCCAATGCTGAAAGTTATGTGTGGCTTCTTCTGCCAAGAATACCAAAGGGTTAAAAAGAGATACCAGTATTTTGTGGTCTGTAATCAGGTGAAACTAAGAACCGTATAGAAAAATATGAAATAATTTAGGGCATACACAATTTCTGAAGCCTCTTTCTCTGTCTGAGAATAAAACTGTCATGCTTATTGTGCTGAATTTAAAGAGATAGAGGCATATGCAAAGGGTGTTTGGATCTGTTTGCATACTTCTGAGTGAGAATGGTGCCAATTAAAAACTGAGATGTGTCCGTCACAAACAGAAGTGGCTGGTTCTGCAGGAAAGTGACCAAACAAGTAGGCAACTGCAGCTTAAATTTTAATGTGTGGTCACAAGCTGGGCACTAATGGAAAGGAACGTCTTTACATAATAATGCATGGAATAATTGTGCCACAGTAGCAGCATCTTGTACTGATTTTGGGTAGTGCACAATTTTGAATAAAAATTCCTGTAATTCCGTAAGAGATGTGGGGTGTGGCAGTGTGGCAATAGCATCCATATGCTGGTGCCATGGATGAATTCCAGCTCATGACATTTAAAAATCCAAATAAATAATGGATGGTTGGAAAAACCTGTGTCTTGTCCAAATTGCACTTTTATCTTCCAGACTGTAAAACAGAAAATAAAGCATGAAATTCCTGCAAATGTTCCTCTGAAGAGGCACCAGATACTACTATCCTGTCTAAATAGTTGAGACAGTTTGGAACTGATGCAATAAGTGGCTGTAAAATGCATTGGAAACTAGCTGGTGAGGTTGCTATGCCAAAAGGCACAGACTGGTATAGACAAGGGCTAAATGGATTATAGGTAACTAGAAGGTGTTCAGGTTACTTGTCAAGTAGCAGCTGATAGATGTATCTCTGTTTTTGAAAAATAAGACCCCCAATAATTTTGCTAACAGCTTGCCCAGGGTACAGCCGAGGGTAGGTGTCAATGATTGACTGTGCATTAATAGATTTTTTTAGAGTAATTGCAGAGGTGTAATTTACCAGCATGTTTTTCTACCATTGCTAGTGGTGCTTATCATTCACATGAAGGAGGAGAACAAATACCATTGAGGGATTGAAGATGATCTAATTCTGCTTTTTCTTAACTCCATATAGTTACCAGTACCAGGGGGACCCATAAAAAATGGGGATGGGCAAATTGTATTAACGTAATATGAGCTTGAAATTCTGTTCCACAATCCAGCTCTGGAGAAAACAGATCAGAAAATTTGGCACAGAGCATCTGACTATTGGAATGAAATTTGATCTCGAACTAAATGCAGTACATCATTGGTGGAGAAGCAATACAGTTTGAAAGTGTCAGCATAAACATAGCCCACAAATAGGGGTGTCAATGAACAAACAGCTTTGTAAGTCACAGGTGCAGAAAATAGTCCATGACTGGGAATGTATTGTTTGTTATAGCTCACTAGCCTCTGTGGAAGTGGGGTCAGAGAGGGAGGCCCCCCACCTTTCCCCTTCCAGGAGCCCATAGTTCTTTCATGAGCTCATGCGTGGCACATGTGAGGCTCCGAGGTATTGCAGCCCATTCTTCATTCTTCCTTCCTGGGCTGCATTTCCTTCACTTAGCCTCTCCCCCCACATCCTGGCTTTTTCCCCACTGCCTTCACCTGGCTATCCACCACATTCTCTGTGCTGGGGAGCGGACCAAGTGGTCCTTCTCCGCCTCTATCGCGCCTTAGTGCGCTCGAAATTGGATTATGGAATCATCGTCTACTCCTCTGCTCGGCCGTCTATTCTTCGGCGTCTCGACTCTATCCACCACCGTGGATTACGTTTAGTGTCTGGAGCTTTTTACACCAGCCCTGTGGAAAGCCTTTATGCTGAGACTGCTGAACCTCCGCTGTCCAATCGGCGGGCAGTCCTTCTGAGTCGTTATGCTAGCCATCTGTCTTCCATGCCTGCTAATCCAGCCCATGACCTTTTTTTCGACACCTCCTTTGATGTCGGGTATGCAAGCCGCTCCTCCTCCCTACTACCCCTGGGAGTCCGCTTCCGTCAACTGCTCCATTCTCTCTCCTTCCGCTTTCCTAAAACCTTCTTGACAACTTGGGGTACAGCACCGCCTTGGCTCCGTCCCCGGATCGACTTGCTCAGAGACCTATGTCAGTTTCCCAAGGATGGTACCCCTACACTTGTCTACCGTCGGGCATTTGCTGCTCTATGTGCACAAATGACGGAAGCCACATTTATTTACACCGACGGCTCGAAAACATCATTAGGTGTAGGGTGTGCCTATATTGTTGGCGACACCCCAAATCACTTTCGGCTTCCCGACCAGTGTTCGGTTTATACTGCGGAGCTTTACGCTGTTCTCCAGGCTGTCCACTACATCCGCCGCCATCAGCGGATACAGTACGTAATCTGCTCAGATTCTCTCAGCTCTCTCCTCAGTCTCCAAGCTCTTTACCCTGTGCACCCTCTGGTCCACCGGATTCAGGACTGTCTGCGCTTGCTCCAACTGGGGGGCGTCTCAGTGGCGTTCCTCTGGCTCCCGGGACACGTTGGTATCTGTGGGAATGAGGCGGCCGATATAGCGGCCAAGGCTGCAGTCTCTCTTCCTCGGCCAGCTATTCAGTCTCTTCCGTTTACCGATCTACGGAGCGGTTTATGTCGCCAAGTTGCTCATTTATGGCATGCGCATTGGTCAACACTTCCCCATAATAAATTGCGGGAAGTGAAAGCCCTTCCTTGCGCTTGGACCTCTTCCTCCCGAACGCATCGTCGGGAGGAGGTAATTTTAGCTAGACTCCGGATAGGGCACTGTCTTTTTAGCCATCGACATCTTTTAAGCGGTGTTCCTCCCCCACTCTGTCCCCACTGCTCTCAGCTGTGGATGGTCAGACACCTTTTAATTGAATGCCCCTATTTTAATCCGTTACGCTCCCATCTACAGCTATCGCCTGATCTATCGTTGATTTTAGCAGATGACACACGCTCGGCTGACCGCGTTCTACAGTTTATTAGTGACAGTGAAATGACGTCAGTCATTTGATTTTTTTTTTTTGGGGGGGACAACCAACCCCTTTCTTTAGTTGATTTTTAAGCATTCCTTCTGCCTTTAGTTTCTCAAATTTTATGACTTTGTTCCCCTTGCTGCTGATTTTAAATTTCGTTTTTTTCCTGTTTCCTACGTCACGGGCTGGGCGCTAATGACCATAGAAGTTTTGCGCCACAAAAAAAAAAAAAAAAAAAAAAAAATTCTCTGTGCTGCTTGAGATTTTGTACCTCTCGCTTGTTACCTTTCATCCTTTTGGGTCCACCCTTAGGATTTGGCCTCCACTTCTAAATTTTCTATCTTTAATGTGTGCCATTTGGGGAAGAACTCCCTCCCTACCATCTATGGCATGGATTCCCCCTCCCCCCTCTTCCTTCCCTGCCATAATCCCCTCCATCATGTAAGATAACAAGCATGTTCAGGCTGTCCAAATGGTGGGGCTGTTATGTACCCATCTGGCTGAGCCCCTCCTGACAACACAGTAAACACACTATTTATATTTGAGCTGTTCCCTCCATGTGTGTACAAAGGAGTGGTTGCTTGTCGTCCTGGAGCAGTGGAAGTCTCAGCAATTACCGCTGTGCTACAGAGCTGTTGCTGTGGCTGGCTAATGCCCATGGGCAAAACCCCTGATCGGAGTGGGTGGTATTGAGGAAGATGGTTGGCATATGGATATTCTCTAATGGCCATCTCTTTGAGTGGTAGTGTATCATTGAATGCTGGTTCGTATCACCCTGCAGCCTTCCCTTCCTTGGCTACACCCTGGGAAGAGGGCCAGGCTTGCCATCTTGGAATGAAACCCTGTCCCCTCTAACTGACTGTACTAGAAGGGATAGGGACGCATTCACCTCCACAAAGCCATTGTTTTTGTGGAGAATATCGAGGGCAACATAGAGGTGGATTCTGTCAGTAAGATGCAGTTGGACATGCTGTTCATCAAAACTTCTCCTGCTGCCCAGTCTACAGCCCTCCACGATTGTGATCACCCTGGTGACATCCAGGTGTCTATTACCCTTCACCAGTCTCTGAATATGGTCCAGGGAGTGATGCTTCATAGACCTCATCCTACAAAATGATGACGAACTCCAGTCTAATCTGGAGTGACCACACATTTATTTTGTTCAACATTCCCAGGAGGGTCATAAATACAACCACTAAACCACTGCAATTGTAGCCCCTTTATTCTGGCTTTTGAGGGGGTAAGCCTTCATAGATGGTCAAGATTGTGTGTTACCAATGTGACATGAAGCCGTGCATTCCTCCACCTGTAAGGTGCTTGTGGCACTTATGTTTTGGTCCGAAGTGTTCCTGGTGTATGGCGGACCCTGTGTGTGAAGACTGTGGCCACACATGCCGTGTGGGAACCCCCTCTATTCCACTACCTAAGTGGGCAAACTGTCATGACTGTCACTCTCCACTCTCACAAGATCATTCAGTTTATAAAAAAGAAAAGGAGATAGAGTTAAAATCCATTGGATTTTCTATCTTACATTGATTTTCACCAAAAATATTACCTAACGCAACCTACTGTCAATTTCTTCTTTCATCTGTTGCGTCCTTTCCCCCTTCCAACTGTATCTTTACTCTATACCCATCCACTTCTCATTTCCTCTTCCCTTGCAGTTGCCACACCCACCCTTCTGGGTGTTGTTCAACCTTCCTGGCCATATCCTATGGGGTGCTGCATATACTGATTCATTGATCCTTGCAGAACACCTCGGAACACACTTTGCAACAGCTTCAGTGTCCTCTTCCTATCTTGCTACCTTCCTCTGCCAGAAACACTGAGTTGAAGAAACCCACTTCTGTTCGTCCCCCACTGAGCAGAATCCTATAATGAACCTTTCACTGAATGGCAATTCCAGCAAGCTTTCACCTCTTCACAACATGGCACCATGCCCAGATTCTAACCACAACCAGATTATCCAACACTTGGGTATTACCCATAGGCATCATCTACTCAGGGTCTTCAACTGTATTTGGCTTGTGGGTGCCATCCCTTCACAATCTGCCATCCACCTGGCCTCTGCATGGGCTCTCCCCCACAGTTTCCAGTTTTCTCCCTACAAAATGCTCGTCACGAATTTTTGCTGCTTACCCTCAGCACCAATTGATCAAAGACTTTATTTAGGCAACCAAAGCCTCAATCGTATAGCACAGTCCTGTTTCTTTGGTCTTACTTTTGATAAAAAGCTGGCATGGATGCCCCATATTCTCCACCTGAAGACACCCTGCATGTGGAAGCTTAATGCTATCTGCCCCTGGCCACACCTCTTGGGATGCAGATCAAGCTTCTCTTCTCCATCTTTACTATGCTCAGGTTTTGTCCACACTAGATTATGGCTGTCAGGTTTATGACTCAGTGGTTCCTTCCACTCTGAAACTACTTGACCCTCTTAATTGTTATGGGGTTCATCTGGCTTTATGTGTGTTTTGCGCTAGTCTTGTCAACAATCACCCTGCAGAAGCAGGGATTCCCTCTCTATATGTATGACCGAGCCAACTCCTGGTTTCTTATGCAACAGCCATTTGGTGATACCCTGACGATCCCTTGTACCCCATCTTCTTTGCAAATGAGGTATGTCTCCCTCCTGCTACCCACCATAGGGTGGGATTGCTGGTTGGAGTGCATCTCACTTCCTTCTGTCCGGATTTTCATCTCTACTCACTGGAAATGGCCTTGTGTATTTCCTCCTCCCCCTTCCCGCCCAGCCCAATTTGATGGACCCTCGAATGGTTCAAATGGCTCTGAGCAATATGAGACTTAACATCTGAGGTCATCAGTCCACTACAACTTAGAAATACTTAAACTTAATTAACCTAAGGACATCACACACATCCATGCCTGAGGCAGGATTCGAACCTGTGACTGTAGCGGTCACGCGGTTCCAGACTGAAGTGCCTAGAACTGCTTGGCCACACCGGCTGGTGATGGAGCCTTGACCACAGATGCAGACTGACCTATTTGACGGTCCTAGGATCTCCGTCTGCCCTATGATATTCTGGCATCTTGTACATTCTGTCCTTGAAGAGTTCCCGGATGCCATCATCTTCAACAATGATAGTTCTAAAATGGTAAATTTGTGTGTGGGGGGGGGGGGTGTATGCTTTTGTCTCCTATTGCACAAATCACCATTTACTGCTGGTATTACGTAGTGTGTTCACATCAGAGTTGCTTGCCATTTTCAGGGCCCTCCATTTTGTTTTTCAGGCCGCCCTCCATAGTGTTTTAATATATCTGGCTCAATATGCAGCTTGCAACCCATTAACTGATGCTGCCCTCGTCCCCCTTTGGTCTCTGCCATCTATGACCACCTCTGTGCCCTTTCCTGTGCTCCTGCTCTGTTGTCTTTCGCTGGGCCCCAAATCATGTGGGCATCCCCAGGAATGAACAGGCTAACAATTTGGCTGGTGACACAGATACTCAGCACCATTTGCTTTCATGATTTTAGGTGCAGCTATGCTAATCTAATCTAGGTAAACATCAAACATCTTTTCCCAAAAGTGAAATGACATATGGTGCTCGATGCTCTCCGTAATAAACTACACACAAACAAGGAGATTACTGCAGTTTCGTACTCTTCCTTCAACTCATCTTGGAAGGAGTCCACTGTCTTATGATACCTGCACATTGGTCATACTGGGCTCATCCACTGTTTTCTATTGCATAATCAGCCACCCCACAATGTGCTCATGGAGCCAGAATGCCAGTATCCCATATATTGGTGGAATGTCCCCTCTGTCTTATGCAAGTAACTTTTGAATTATGGAACTGATGACCTTGCCGTTTAGTTCCATAACTTTGCCTCGGTCAATTCTCAGACCTACTTGGATTTGGATTCTCCCTCTCTGTTTGACTGATTGATTTATAATGCTTCTGCACCCATGTCGACCTGAATTCCCAGTGGTTTGTTAATGCATTCTCATAAGTCATTGGCTAGTTGCAAACATTGCATTCTACCATCTGGCACCTAGAGTACTGTTCTTGCTACATCTCGCTCCATGAAGGACATAGCCATGCAGACATGCCACCTCAATTTCAGCTATGAGGTTGTGAAACCGACTAGTGTTATGGTAGCAATGCCGTCCTTCCATCCAGCTGCGCAGCAAACCATCAAACTCGCGTGTCACAAAGTGAAATTACCAGCTATACAACCGGCAAGTTGGAAAGGGCAGAACGAATACTCCTGTGAAGACTTCCTATGTCCCTCCAGCCAACCAACACCTGAGTCTTTCTCTGCTAACTGCAAAGGCTTGAAGAAGTCCAACGAAGGCAAACAGTCTGCTTCTCTGCTCACTGAATAGCCTCATCAGCGGTGTCACCAGGTGATACCTTTGCTTGACCAGCCTCTGTGTTGCTGGTGTGGAATACCAACCATTTTTCTACATGGAATTGGCAGGCCGACAGCATAAGAAAACCAATACTTATGTGGAGCAGGATCCTCCTGCCTCTGTGCTCTGTAGCAGCCAGTCTTCGTCAGCTGGCCCTCGAGAGCCGCTGAAGTGACACCTCTTCATTTTTTCCTCATCCTGACTCTTCTCTGATGGAACATTCACGGCCTTTCATCCAACAAAGAGGATTTACAGTTGCTTATAGAACTACAGCGTCCACATGAGCTCTTCTTCAGGAAACGAAATTGCATTCACATGAGTCCTTTGAGTTTTTGCATTTCTTCTGAGTCTGTTTTGACCCCCCACCTCCGAAAACAGCATTTCATCTCATGGAGGAGTGATGTTGCTCATATGGGATGACGTTCATAGTTAACCCATCTCCCTGACTACCCACCTTGGAGCTGTTGCAGTTTGCCTCTTCCTTTTTCACTTGACCTCTTTCCTTTGTACCATTTATATCCTGCCATCATTCAGTGTCACCCGGGCTGACCTCCTGCAGCTTACTGGACATTTCTTCTGCTTGGTGACTAATGTACAACATCTCCTTTGGGGTTCTCCCAGAACCCGTCGGAGAGGTGCCCTCTTTGGTGACCTTAATTAACTTAATCTCTTCTGCCTTAACACAGGAGCACTGAGGTTCCTTTCTGACTCCTCAAACACCTATTCCCATTTGGACCTATCCTACTGCACTGCCCAGCTTGCCCATCATCTCAAGTGGTCTGTTCTTTCTGGCACCTACTTGAGCGACCATTTCCCTTGTGCTATCAATTTGGTCACTCCTACCCCACCTGCGTGCACATCCAAATGACAGCTTGCTAAGGCTGATAGGTGGCTTTTCTCCTCCACGGCGACCTTTGATGAACAAAATTTCAAAAATTGTGATGACCAGATGGAATGTCTTAAAAAGGTCATCGTTACTGCTACTTAACGTTCCAGTCCCTACATGTCCTCCTTACCATGCAGTGTCCCTGTCCCTTGGTGGACTGATGCATGCCATGACACAATTTGCATGCAAAGATGTGCTCTCTATATTTCTTATGGTGATCCTATGATGGCAAACTGCATTTATTACAAACAAATGCTTGCACAATGTTTTGTTCCTCGTAATAGGAAAAATGGTAGCTGGATTTCATTCACTTCTTCTTTTAACAGCTCCACCTGCTGCTCTGTCACATGGGCTGACCCCTGATGGCTATTTGGAACCAATATCTATTCCCCAATATCCACTCTGACAGTAGCATACGATGTTATCTTGGAACCTATTGCTATCTCCAATACCTTGGGCCGCCATTTTTCGGAAATTTTGAGCTCTTCCTCATATCACACTGCCTGCTCAATTGGAAATGAGTGGAGGAGGCTTGGACAATACCCTTCCCTTCTCCAAATTGTGAGTGCTACAATGCTGCCTTTACTATGAGGGAGATAGATCATGCTCTCCGTTCATCCTGATCCTCCACCCCAGGGCCAGACTCCGTTCATATTCAGATGTTGAGGCATCTTTCTTTTGAGGGCAAACACTTTCTGATTAATATGTACAACTCCAGCTATGCAGAGGGAGCATTTCCCTGAAACTGGCGTGAAGCCACTGTCATAACCATACCTAAGTCTGGTAAGAACAAACACCTTCCTTATAGCTACTGCCCCATCTCTCTCATCAGCCCTATTTGCAAAGTGATGGAATGTATGATTCATGCCCGGCTTGTATGATGGCTCAAGTCTCACAATCTATTAACCATTGTACAGTGTGGATTTTGCGTGCGTCATTCTTCAGTTCACCATCTCAACACTTTGTCCACACATGTCATGAATGGCTTTCTGTGGAAATCCCCAACTGTAGCCTTGTTTCTCGATTTGGAGAAGGCCCGCAACACCCACTGGAGGACTGGTATCCTCCGTAAGGTCTACACTTGGTTCCATCCTGAGCATTGTCCTCTTTGCAATTGCCATTAACCTTATAATGGTCTGCCTCCCACCAAGCATCTCCACTTCCCTTTTAATTGAGGATTTCTCCATGTATTGCAGGTCTCCATGAGCCTGTCTCATTGAGTGGTGTCTTCAGTGATGTTTCGATTGTCTTTAGTCAGGGAGCATCATTAATGGCTTTCGTTTTTCACTGACAAAACCCTTCGTATCAATTTTTGGTGGCACAGTTGGTTTCTCCTAGGATCTTTACATCTGGTGCCAGTTCTCTTCCATTCATTGAAACTACAAATGTCCCGGGGCCCATGCTCGATAGGAAATGCTCTTGTTCCTCTCACGCATCTTACCTGGCAGTCCCCTGTATGCAGTCCTTCAATGTCCTACGTGTCATCGATGGTTCTTGCTGGAGTGCAGATCAAACCACACTCTCCTGCTTGCACCGGTCACTTGTCTGTTCGAAATTAGGCTATGGGTACTTCGTTTTTGCATCTGCACACCTATCCCTCTTATGCCATCTCAACACTATCCACCATCGTGACATGCATTTGGTCACCAGCCCCTTGTACACTAGCCCATTTGAGTGTCTCTATGCAGGAGCTGCTTAACTACCATTTTCTTACCACCTTGACTTTGTCCTCAGCAGGTATGCATGCAGTTTGTCTTATATGCATTGCCACCCATCCTGTGCCACCATCTTCAATGACTCCTTTGATTGCCAGTATGGGGCACGTCCCTCTTCTGTTACCTCGTTTTTGGCTTTTGCTCCTAAAGACCCTACTCCATTCTGGCTGTATTCCATTCAGTTTCACAAACTTCACACAGAATTTCATGATAGCACCTTTGCTTGCACTGGTGGTTCTTGGACTGACCATGGCATTGGGTGTGCCTCTATCATGGGTGCTGATGTTTCTCGCTATCGGATTCCAGAACACAGGTCAATATTTACAGGAGTGTTCCTCACCCTGTATCAGGCCGTGGAGTACATCCAGCAACACTGGCTTTTCAATTGTGTCCTGTGCTCAGACTTGCATAGCACACAGTGGCTTCAAAGGTGCTGAGAATCACCCATCCCTCGATGCAGCAGGTACAGGAAAACTGTCACTTGCTCACTCTTGATGGAGGGACTGTGATGTTTGTGGTTTCCTGGCCATGTCCATCTGTCTGGAAACGAGGCTGCTGACACTGCTGCCAAGGCTGCAGTCCTTGTACCCCGGCCCACTTACATTCCATCCGATGATCTATCTGTTTCAGCCTGTCAGGAGGTGGTGCCACTTTGGCATCGCCACAGGCCCTCCCTCCATGGGAATAAGCTCCAGATTATTGATCCCATTGTCCCTAAGTTGTTAAAACTTCAGCTTTGTGATGGAATGCCCATTTTTTAACTATTTAGGTTCCCACTTGGATTTGTACTAATTGCAGCAATATGGCGAAGGCCATTTAATTTTTAGTTCTTTACCTCCATTTCTCTATGGTGTATTTTATAATTCTTTCTCCGTGTCCCTGTTTTTAGCTGTCTTCTCTTACATTGATTGGGACTGATGTGTATTCATTTATTAACTCCTCTCTGTCTTCATGTTCTATAGTTTTGAGATGGGCACATATGTCCCTAGATGCTTTTGCATGCTAAAACGAAACAAACAGTGCACACATTTGAATTTGTTAGATTTTACATTGGGTTGCAGTGTGCAGGTCAAGCAAGTCTCCCAGTGTAGAGGAGTAATACAGGAGAAGAATGTTCTGTAACAAGTGTTTATTTTCACTGTATTAGTTAGCTTTCCTATCTGAGAAGGAATTGTGGGGTGCACACACACACACACACACACACACACACACACACACACACACACACACACACACACACAATGTGCCGTTTGGTGGCCCAAAGAAATCGCATACCATGTCCAGTGTTCCTAGTGAATTCCTGATAAGTGAAATGTTTCATGTATTGGTGATCACCAATCTGAAACGATGAACTGCACAATGAGAATATCCCGCTATTGCATAGTCCTGATATATGAATGCATGAGCCCCACAGGCTTTCCTCCACATGCATGCAGTATTGTCGTAGCCCTGTCCTCAGGAAATTATTACCAATTTTTCAATTACACATCTAGCTAGTCCTTAGCCAGTCACATCAACCACTGGAATAAATTACAGGAAATCTTCATTAATATCGAGATCCAAGGAATAGACACAGAGAGATAGTTGCTCTATTCTAGCAATTTCAGCAGTTTGATCTGCAAGAATATTGCAACATTTGGCATCATTGGTTATTGATGCAACAGCTGATCAGATTTTGGATTGGGGTCCTTAATGTAATTCTTGTCATACTTACCAGTTCCTTTCAAAACTGACTTGTAGGTTTTCATCACCTTTCACAAAATATTTTGTAATGTCGAGAAAATTATTCATCTTGTTGTCTTGTTTGTCAACTTTGGTAGTCCCAAAGCCTCTGTGTCCCAATCATACCATTTCCTGATATACACAAAGAATCATTGCTTGATGATAAGGACTGTACATGTTGTATCCATTTCCATCTGCTCCACAAGGCCTTGGTCCAGCCAATGTTTCATATTGTTTGTCATGTTCACCATCATGTGAATAAGTCACATTCAATTACAAAGGCTTCTGATAAGTGTTGGTTGTATGTATGTTGAAATATTAGAGTGTATGCGTTCACTCTGAGAACATGGAAGAGACCAGGGCTGGAACATTTTGATGACTACCTTTTGCATAACTAGCAGAAAGCAGCATAATCATTTTTGGAACAGTATACCAACCAAAGATATTTCTTCATCCAACTTAGACTAAACATTCAACATTGACCACTTTGCAAACTGAGGGGAAATTTATAAGTTGTGTTGGGCACAAAATTTTTTGGAAATATTGTAGCGTGATGTGCTCATCAACTTTTTCATTATTTGATAGTAAACAATCACTTGTGTTGTACTTGCAGCCATGTAGAAAGTTGTCAGAAGTTGATGTGTCAGTTAAAGGTGTTGATTTTGTATCAGGACCCAACAAAGGTGATTCTGAATTAGCATTAAAGCTTCTATTGCTTTAAAACAACATTTGTAGCAACTGTGGTGGCTCATCCATTATCCAAACCTGAGAGGAAAGAGTTTGTTCTAGTTATAGAGATTTTGAGACGTACTTAAAATATCATCAGTGAAAGAGTCAGCAACTGAAATTGTGTGTAACAGAGCAAAAGCTGAAATACTTAACACTGTTTTTAAATGTTTTGTTACAAAGGAAAAACCATGAGTATTGTCCTAATTTAAACCTCATACTGCTGAAACAATGAGTGATATTGTTATTAAAAGTCCAATTGGTTTTAAAAAAGCTTAAATCATTGAAATTGAACGAAGCTCCAGGAACTAGTGGAATCCCTATCATATTCTATACTGAATTTTTGGTTGAGTTAGCCCCTTTTTCTAACTACAGGGTGAGTCATAAATAAGGAAAAATATGTCTAGGACCGCATGCTACTATGCATAACATGTGACACATCATTGTAAATTTTGTTCTCCTTGATGTGTTGTGTGTTGTGTCGGCAGCTGGGCCGACACCGTGAAGTCGAGATGGCTGAAAAGGCAAGCTAGACTAACGCAGACGGGCGTGAAGTACTGGAACAGGATACGTAATTAATGTTAGGAAGAAAAGTACGGAGCAGGTTTAATACTTAACTTTAATATCATTGTGGTACATCGATCTTGACGATACACAGGAGACTTTAAGTTCAATCACTGTATGGCTAATGCGCCTTGCTAGTTCGTAGCCATTAACTTAGCTGATGGCTATTCTGTCTCTCGGCTAATGAGAGCGAAAGGCTTCGTACAACTGGGCGGTAGCTAGGTTCTCGTACAACTGGGCGGTAGCTAGGTTCTCGTACAACTGGGCGGTAGCTAGGTTCTCGTACAACTGGGGTGAGTGCTCTCTCGTATCACGAGACCTGCCTTGGTGGTGGCGCTAGGTCTGCGATTACACAGTGGCGACACGCGGGTCCGACATGTACTAAATGGACCGCGGCCGATTTAAGCTACCACCTAGCAAGTGTGGTGTCTGGCGGTGACACCACATTGTGTATGTAAAGCAAAAACACATGTTAATCATTGAATGAGATACCGACGAGCCTCACGATCATGACATGTCATTCACCCATAGATACAACACATGACACACCAATGAGCTGATGTGTATCTGTAAGTGTTTGAAAGATATGAGAGAGAGAAAATCCCATCCCAATGTATCTGAAATTGTATCATAACTTGGGAATCACACATTGCAGGTTGTAACGGAGTGTACAGTCGCATGTTAGGGAATGTGTGCCCTGTAAGCAGAAAGAGTGGTCAACGGTGGAAGTAAAACCACAGCATGCACGATGTATTTACAACACCTCTGCAATGGTCACTCTGCTGGATACTCGCCATGCCAACAGTTGCTACCAGCCGCATCGCAGTGTTACTACAGTACCGTGGCAAGTTTCACAAATGAGGAATACGCCGATGTCCACCTCACCTACAGGCTTGCAGATGGAAGAGCTGATGTTGCAAGGCAACTGTATCCCAAGAGGATTCTTAGCTGGCACCTTCCATCCACAAAATCGTTTTACTCTGTGGACAGGCGCTTGAGGGAGTATGATGCTTGTGTAGCACTTCCAGGATGATGTGGCCATGACCGACAGTTGATGTACATTGCGGATGATGAAGGAAAAGTGTTACAAACCATTGCGGAGGGTTAACAATAAGCACTAGGTCTATAGCCACTGTGGTTGGCATGTCACAATCTACAGTACTCCATAGAAACCAGTACCATCCCTTTCACATGCAGAAGGTACAGGCATTATTGCTAGAAGACTACCAGAGGATGCTGGACTTCTGCAACTTTATCCTACGGTGTCAGATCTACAATCAGCATTTTTCACATACAATACTGTTCACCGACAAAGCCTATTTCATGAAGGAGGGTATAGTGAATTCGCATAATTGGCACCAGTGGGTGGAAGAAAACCCTCACAGCACAGTGACAAGAGGCTACCAACAACAATGTGGTGTCAATATCCGGTGTGGTATTATTGATCACCATCTCATGGGGCAACATGTGCTACCACAAAGGCTTACAGGGGAGCGGTATCTGCATTTCCTAGATGTTACATTCCCAGAATTGTTGGAAGACGTTAGTTTGGTCTTTCATGTGAACCTGTGGTCCTGTGGTACATGCGTGATGGTGCGCTCGCTCACCTGCACAGTACCTTCCCTTCAAAATGGGTGGCTTGTGGAGGCCCTTTAGCATGGCCAGCAAGATTGCCAGACCTGAATCCACTGGATTTATTTTTGTGGGGCCATCTGAAATCTGTGATTCATGAAGGAGAGGTTGTTGATGTCAACACCCTTCAACCCAGAATAAAACATGCCTGTGATATTATGCAAAGAGATACAGACAAGTTGGATCATGTTCAGCAATCCTTCCTGCAAATAGTTCAACTTTGCCACACACGTCGTGGCTGTCATTTTGAACAGTACTTATAAACCGGCACTGCAGCTTCTGGTCGTGTGTTTCTATGTTAGTTTTGATTTGTACAGCTGTATTGTATTCGTTTGTGTGAACTGCCACATACCTATGTAGTAGTATTTTGTATTCTGCATCTATGTACTCTTTTCTTAAAACTAAGTCTGGACACAAAAACCAAATTATAAAACATGCATGTACAGTAGTGCAGCCCCTCCTCATGTTCGTTTCCCTGTGCCAACTAGCCATGATACATAGTACCGGCCAGCGTAACTGGTATGAGATAGATGTGGGTGCTATCATTGCTCGCAATGTCATGTACACTGTTGCTTGACGCTGATGCCTTGCCTTCTCGTGAGTGGCTAAACTACCTACAACACTCGCATAGCCAATGTCGGCACACAGTAACACCCAAATGTCCACTTCGTATTTCCACATTTTTACCATTCAATTGCATTGTCATTTATTGACATAGGAACATGCGAGCTCAGTGTGTGACAATTTGCACAACATATTTGTCCTCATTTATGACTCACCCTGTATATTTTATCATAGATCTCTTGAACAAAAACACATGCCCAGTTCTTGAAAAAAGGCACAGGTCACACCCATCTACAAGGAGTATAGTAGAAGTGATCCACAAAGCTACCATGCAGTATCCTTCATACTGACTTGTGCAATCTTAGAGCATATTCTGAGATCAAACATAGTAAGGTATCTTGAACAGAATGACCTTCTCAATTGCAATTATCGTGGTTTCTGAAAACACTGGTGAATTGTAATTCAACTTGCATTTTTCTCACACGACATCCTGAAAGCTTTGGATCAAGGTAGTCAGGAATACATAATGTTTCTTCATTTCTGGAAAGCACTTGACTCGGTACCTGACTTACACTTTTTTGTCAAAAGTGCAATCATATGGTGTATTAAGTGAAGTTTGTGAATTGATGGAGGACTTTTTGGTAGGGAGGAGGCAGCATGCTATTGTGGATGGAGAGTTATCATCGTAGGTAGAAGTAACTTCGTGTGCTCCCCAGGGAAATGTGTTGGTACTCCTGCTGTTCATGTTGTATAGAAATGACTTTATAGACAATATTAATAGTAACTTCAGACTTTATGCAGATGATATGATTATCTATAATGCAGTACTATCTGATGGAAGTTGCATAAATATTGTACATCTTGATAAGATTTCAAAATGGTGCAAAGATTGGCTACTGGTTTTATATGTTAAGAAATGTGAAGTTTTGCACGTCACAAAATGAAAAACCAGTAGAATCTCATGACTATAATATCAGTGAGTCACAGTTGGAATCAACCAACCCAAAGAAATACCCATGTGTAACACTTTGTAGAGATATGAAGTGAAATGATCACATTAGTTCAGCTCTGGGTAAAGTGGGTGGTAGAATTGAGTGTATTGATAGAATACAGGGGAAGTGCAGTCAATCTTTGTATGGTAATATACTGTATCCACACCCTCCACCTAGCAGTTTCCACCCCCTCCTTCCCATTTTCAAGTCCAACCTTGTTTATTTGCAGCCAACTGCTGTATACTAACAAATGCTGTGGCCAAAAGCTTTGTGTGACATTTAATTGTACCTGTCTTCAACTTGACGGGCCTTTTTTATGATATGCAGCAATCTGTCTTTCTTTACATTGTTTATACAACTGGAAACATGTACTGTTACTACATACCAGAGCGCGTCATTTAAATAAATGAACTTGAATGCCTTAAAAAAGAAAATAAACTCTGATTACTGTTAATCAATCACAACTTATGACCAAGCCATTTATAGGCAATTACTTGTTGAGCAGAGATACATTTGGAAATAGGCTGTCATTGACATATTGTACCAGGATAACTCACTTCTTCACACATTGTAGCAGAGGTGTTGGTAATTCTTATTTTCTGCCTGTAGTATGAAGATGTTGACTGCAGGTGTAAAAAAAAAAAAGTAAAAAAAAAAAATCTGAGCTTCTTGTCATGAAGTCCGAACTACTAATTTCCCTATGAACTTTTTATGTATATAGTTCTGCCTTCAGTTGATCTCTGCTTCTAATGATTCTTTCTCTATTAAATTTTTATAATGCTACAGGGATTTTGTACAGCTTACTGAAACTGAGATTACAAATAATAGTGTTCACACAGATTTCCTGTAGACAAGATTGCTACTGACTGACCCAGGTGTACTCTTTAAAGTTGTGATACACGTGAAATTGGTTCTACACATTTCCTCTATAACAACTTTGTTAATATCTGTTAGTTGTATGTTCTTCTTTGACAACAGGTTTGACCTTAATATAAGTTTTATTTACAATTTTATCTAATACAGTTTTGTTCCTTTCAGTTCATTCCTAACTTTTTCATAATGGGAATTTATTGTATCTTTTGATTTTTCTATAGTAGCGTCATGACTAGATTTAGTTGCGTATCTCAAAGTATCATTGACAGATTTTATTGTAGATGTGAAGTGGTCATGACTGGAATTAACTGCAGTTCTCAAAGAGTTGTACCTCACATTAATTGTATTGCTTCAAGAATTATAACTGTAATCTATAGTATTTTCTTAATTTAGCATTTTAGACATGAAAGTGTCATGGCTGGAACTGCTGACTGCAAATCTTTCATTTTGGCTAACAATTCATTCACCAAATCTAGTTCTTCTTAATTTTTTGACATTTTGATTACGTAAATACTCATTTTGAAACAGAAAAATGTGAAACTGGATGTTGTACTTATCTTTGTCCTTGCTTCATCCCATTGTTTCGCAGTCCTTTGCCAGTTTAATTACCTTTCTTCATTTGACCACTCTTGAAGATAATTCACACATTTTGTTTCTAGGTCCAGTATTTTTATCTTCCTTTTTGCTGTGGTATTTAACATGTAAACAATATTTTTAATTTATGAAAGTCATAAATAATATCAGTACTTTGTCTGCCACAAAGGATGCCAGTCCGAGCCCATAGGTTCGATAAGGAAACTAGAAAACTGTTTGTTAAGTCTGTTTGTTGTAGAATATCAACAGTGAGACAATACTCATCTTTCCCCTTCAATGCCACAGTTGCAGTTGTTTTTGTGGTACCTCATTTCCTTAAAAAAATTGGGGTATGGTCTTACTGATAGTAGTCCTGGATTTCGTGAAAGTTTAACATCATCACATTACCCACCTCCTTGCTGTGCAAGGAGCGATTACTTACAAAGACTAATTCAAGCAAAAATAAAACTTGACTATATGTGTGTGATGGGAGAGACTGGCTGGGCACTAGTCTCTAACAATCGAGGATGATACAGCCATATACCAGGAGCAGTTTTGGGTGATGTAATCACAATTCCATGCTGGTATGTTTCTCTATTAAACTGCAAGTGGGGGATGATAGGGTAGTGTAAGAAGTAGGGGCATAGTGTAAGAAGTTGGGGGAATTCAGTGCAGGAAAATTTTATTACGGAAGAAACACCGAAAACATCTCGGGATCCGACGGTCGTCACTCCGCCCGTTAACACCGAACGTTAATGTCGCTGGGGGATATACAACTTTATGTCCTTAATGTTGTACTTTCCTGTCTCTGATTCCATTACAGGATCAAATAAAAATGTTTCAGGATGTACTACTGTTTGAACTCGGTATAGTCCCTCATATTTTTAGAAAAACTTGTCTCTCTTTCCTCAGGGCAGAGCTCTGAAGATGCTGTTTTATGAGAACTAGTTCATCGACCTTGTAGTGAGGTTTGATAGTCTTCTCATTATGTCTAATCACTCATTGTTGCGCCTTTTCAACTAAATTTTTAGAACCCATTTCCTGTTTAAGTTCGTAATCTTCAGTAGGCTTTTCAGGCCAAATGAAACATTTAATAAGAGGTTCTCCTGTAAAGGGTTTGCCTATTACTTCTAAAGGTGTTAACCCTGTTCATAAATGTGGTAGTATATTTAAAATAAGTTTAAAGTCTTTGATCTTTGTTGCCCATAAGGTATGTTTTTTTCATGGCAGTAGGTGTGGCATAATTTCACAAAATTTTTCATTACCTGTTCACGCAGATTTGGGGACAGGTTATAGTTGGATATTAACACTTCACAAATACCTTCCCATGCTAAAAATTCTTTAAAATCATTACTAACAAATTGTGGTCCATTATTGGAGAGAAACAGTAGGGTTTTCCTACCTCCAGAAAGTATTGTAGCAAACAGTGTATAACCGTTTGTTGACCAACACTCTACGAGGATTAAAATGTATGACATTCCTCCCTTTCCTTTCAGAATAGGTACTAGGAAATCTGCTGCTGTAAGTTTGTGTATAGACTTTGGAATGATTGGATACACATGAGTGAGTGTTCCTCTCTTTCACCTTCTGAAAGGCTTCACAAGGCCAAATTAATGATGCTACTTTATGTCCTAGCCTTTTAAAGTAACAGAACTTATTCATACGAGCTATACATTTCTTTATTCTAAAGTGTCCATTCCATGTACGAACATACCACACAATTTCATCTTCCATTAACTTCAGAATGCATAAAAGCCATTGTTGCAATCTTATACTATCCCACCAAAATAAAATATGACCCATAATTTTCCATTTCTCTGCTTGCTTAGGAGGCAAGGGATTCCTAATACATGTAGCAAACATCTTGGTAAAAATAGGGATCATGTTCTTTATGCCATCTTTTGTATCCTGGTGTGTGGATACTCTACTGTCAGAAAATTAATTGCAAAAATTACACCAGATCACTTTTAACTCTTCCATGTCTATATGTAACCTAGACAAAGTGTCTGGTACAATATTCTCCAAACCTTTTACATACTGTGTTCTAATGTCATATTCTTGTAGGAACAACATGCATCACATTAATCTAGTATGTAACAAATGACTATTCATCAAAAAAGGTAGAGCGTGATGATATGCGTAAATATGGATTTCTGCCCCCATACTAGTGTTTGGAATTTTTGGATACTCCATATTAATGCTAATAGTTTTTCAGTAGCTTTGTAGCTTACATCATATTTATTAAGACTATGGGTAGCAAAAGCTATAGATATGTGATTTACACTATCTAGACCCCACTCTTCTTGGAATAGTTCTGCCGTGATCCCGTTAACAGATGCATGGGTTGCAATTTTAAAAGGTTCACCCAGACTCGGATTATGCAATATGGGTGCTTCTACTAATGCTCTTTTTACATTTACAAATGCATTATTTGCCTCTAGATCCCTAACCAATGGTATTTTCTTTCGTAACAAATGTAAAACTCTTGTGTCATTTGGTTCTTGTCTCCTAATATAATGTCTATAGTACCCAGCCATTCTGATAAATCCCTTCAGTTGCCTCACGTTTTTAGTGGTGGACATTCTTCAGGAGCTTTTATGCACCCAGGATCTGGTCTAATCCCCTGTACCCCTACGAGATGCCCTACGAACTTTAACTCTTGCCTCTCAACATGTGACTTAGACAGTTTCACTGTAATAACCTTTTCTTTAAATTTTTTCAGTGATAGGCAATGTTCTTCCCAGTTAGCTGAGATTAGGAGAATATAATCAACATATATTATTAAATAGTTCAATAAATCTCTTCCTAATGCTTCATCCAGAGTGGGTATAAATACTGATACTGAGATATTAAGTCCAAAAGTTAACACATTAATGTGATAAGATTTAGCAACAAACAGGATTTCTGTATACTTTTGCAGTATCTGTATACTTTTGCAGTATCCAGCAGTCAGGGCTATTGTGCCAAAAAACTTTGTTTTCTCCAATTTGGATAACGCTTCATTGATGTTAATTGGTCTGTCTCGTTCTGTTTCTACATGTTTATTCAATGTACACATGTCTAGAACACCTCCTGTAACTTTTTTACCACTACTGAAGGGTTATTCATGACGCTAGAAGTAAGTTCTATTATATTGTTGTCAATCATTTTGTCGATTTGCTCCTTAACGGCTTCTTTCAAACTTCCCGGTACTGGATATGGCTTACAGAAAAATGGAGTTTCATTTTTTATTTTAAACTTACATATGTAATCACTGATATTACTGGGAAAATTGGATAATACTTCTTCGTATTACATTAGAATTCAATATAAATCTACTTTCCGTGCATTGGTTAATATTATGGATTCTTTTACTTTGATTTGTATGTCAGTCCTATATGCTGATTGGTCTATATTACTGATCTCCGGTGACAGTTGTGCAGTAGCTGTTAATCACAGACAAACCCCTGCAGGTCCAGGGGTTAGAATAGGCCCGAGGTATTCCTGCCTTTCGTACGAGGCGATTAAAAGGAGTCTCACATGTTTTGGACTTTATGTGATGGTCCCCTGTAGGGTTTGACCTCCATTCTTCAAAATTTTCCCAAAGAGCGAGCCATTTGGGGAAGGGCGCCTTACAAGGTGCACTGTGTCGATCATGCATTGAGATCTTTAGCCCACTTTCTTGTCGTCGCATTGCAGTCCTGCCCATTCTCCATCTCTTGGTTGAGGACACCTTCCTCAGCGCATTTTCCACCATGCATTATGCAGTGTCGATTTCTGCATAGACGATGACCATGGACTTCTTTGCAACTGATATCCAGCACAGTAGCCAGTCCATTGTGGTGGGGCCACCATGTACCCTGTTGTTTGTAGCCCCCTGACCACACATGGATCACGCTGCTGATGAGGACTAGTTCTTGGAAGTGGAGGGCTTGTTCAAAATGAGATTTGGGTCAGTCTTGATGAATACAGCATCCTATGCCCAGCCACAGGAGTAGCTCACTTGTGACAAGCTGGGGGATATTTCTGTAACCATCATGCCCCATAAGAGCTTAAATATGGTCCAGTGTAGCCTAATTCACAGAGGCCTTCTTTTGCAGTCCGATGATGAGCTGTGTGCCAATTTAGAGTGGCGAGGTGTACATTTCATGTGGTGTGTCCACTGGGGTCCGAAGGATAATCAGGCTTCCACTGGTGCCTTCATCTTGGCCTTCGAGGGTGATACATTGCCCGAGATGGTCAAGGTGATGGTCCACCAGCGTGATGTAAGGCCCTATATCCCTCCACCAATGCGGTGCTTTAAGTGCTGGAAATTCGATCATATGTCTTCCCACTGTACTTCAGTGGCACAAACAGAGATTGCAGACACCCAACACACCCCAATACTCCATGCGCCCCACTTCCATCTGTGTCAAATGCAGAGAGCACCATTTGCCTTGCTCACCCGACTGCAGGATTCTCCAGAAAGAAAGGAAAATCATGGAGTGAAAGACCCTGGACAGACTGACCTACCCCCCCCCCCCCCCCCCCCCCCCCCAGGGGGCCACAACTCTTTTATGGATACGTGCATAGCGAGCACGGGACCCCGAGCTAATGTGGCCCTCCTTCCTTTCCGGGCTGTGTACCTCCCTTTTCCGCATCCTTCCCTATCCCCCATCTTCGCCCATCCTCCCCTCACCTCTGGTTCTTTCCTTCCATTTCTCACCATCTGGGTGTAGGGTTTGTGCCTACATCCGGACATGGACGCTTGTAAATGTAACGCATTCTTTTCTTCTCTGCTTGTATGTCTTCATCCTTCCTTTGTCCTTCTCTTTTCCTTACCTCTTCTCTTTACCCTTTTCTCCGCTGCGGCATTTGAGACCTCTCTTGTTTCCTTTCCCTATTTTTGTTTTTCCCTTTCCCTTTCTTCCTCCCTGTGCGTGACTGAAGGCCAACCAATGCATTTTCTTGCGTAGCCGGTGACGGGGTAATGCGTAATTCCCCACCCCGGGTAGACAGGTAGGACATGTACATACCCCCTGGTAACGGCCAGGCATAGGGAGGGGTGATTATCTGAGCTGATACCTTCCGAAAGTGCCGATTGGTCCCTCCATCCGTTTGTCGGGAGGTGTGACCTGAGGTGTGAACAATCACCTAAGGTGGGAGTGCCCTCAGAAAGGGCCCCCACAAGGGAGGAGCGCTCCATCGGAGATGCCGGTAATCATGGGTGATACTTTCGCAATGGTTTCCTCATCTTCCACTATGTCTGCTCAGACGCGTAAGTTCCATGAGTCTCAGCCACAGACAGTCCTTCTACCGTTGCCACAGATCCTTGTTGTTTCTCAGTCTGACGAATGTCATGACTTCTCCACGGTCAATCCTTTCATTATTCAGAAAGGTGTTGACATAATTGCAGGTCATGTAAAGACTTGTTCCAGATTACAGAATGGCACCTTGTTGTTAGAAACAGTCAGTGCCCTCCAGGCACAAAGAATCCTGCGTTCTTCACTGCTACACACCTTCCCTGTCTGAGTGGAACCGCGCCATACTTTAAATTCATCACGTGGGGCCGTTTATACACGCACCATCAACGGATTGTCTGACGAAGAAATTCAGCACTACCTGTCTGACCAGGGACGTAACGGCTGTTCATAGAGTTATGAAAAGGGTTGACACGAACACCATTCCAACCCGCACTGTCTTCTTGACATTTGACAAAGTTCAACTCCCATTGAAAATCAAACCAGGCTATGAGATAATTTCCATTCGCCCTTACGTCCCAGTCACTACGCATTGCTATCGGTGTCAGCAGTTAAATTACACCAGCCACTCCTGTTCCAATCCGGACAAATGTGTTACGTGTGGCAAGGATGCCCATGA
Source organism: Schistocerca piceifrons (assembly GCF_021461385.2). Taxonomy (NCBI): domain Eukaryota; kingdom Metazoa; phylum Arthropoda; class Insecta; order Orthoptera; family Acrididae; genus Schistocerca; species Schistocerca piceifrons. Next base: position 45,091,895 of record NC_060140.1, on the reverse strand, counting down.
GGGTGCTTATCCACCTCTATCCCCTCGTTGCATCCACTGTATGGGTGACCACGCTGCTTCCTCTCGAGATTGCCCCATTTTTAAAGACGAATAGCTCATTCAGGAAATCAGAGTGAAGGAAAAGGTGTCGACCTTCGCTGCTCGTAAATTATTCGCCAGTTGAGAGCCCACCGTGCCTCAGACAGGAAAATACAGCACTGTCCTTGCTTCTCCTCGGCCAACAAAGGAGGTGGCCACGCAGACTTGCGACCTCACCTTTAGTGCCATGGTCGTCAGATTGGCCAGTGCAAAGATCGCCCAGTCAACCTCACCGCTTTCGCCTGCCCACTCTATGGCTCACCCTTCATCGGTTTCTGCCAAATCACGAGCCCAGAAGTCAGACACCAAGACTTCGAAAAAAGAGCATACTCGTGAAGACTTTTTACATGCCCCAACTTCACAACCATTGGTTCCTCCTTCATCTAAACATCATGTTTCCAAGAAGGCTAATAAGAAACCCAGTTCATCTCCTTCTCCACCAAGGCGTGTCTCACCTACAGTTTCACCTGTTGGAAATCGCCCTCAGTAGTTTTCTGTGTCGCCAAGCCGCATTGCTGGCGGCCGATCAACCGGCCGATCGCTGGTGGTAGGAGCTGCTCCTGAACAACCTATGGATCAGAATCTTCTGCCTTCAGCTGAATGCTGCTCCAGGCTGTCGGTCGCAAGCTCTGAGCAGTCGTTGAGTTGACGGCAACCTTGGTCACAATCCTCCATTTTCTGCCCACCCTATGTCCATTATCTACTGGAATATCCGCGGCATTCGAGCCAATCGGGATGAATTGTCGATCCTCTTACGATCCTACTCGCTGGTCATCCTCTGTCTTCAGGAAACAAAGCTGCATTCCCATGACCGCTTTGTTCTCCTTCATTTTCAGTCCGTCCGATATGATCTCCTCTCTGTTGAAGGCACTCCAGCCCACGGAGGACTCGCGATTCTTCTCCATGATTCCATTATCAGTCAATCCCCTTAAACACTTCCTTCCAAGCTGTTGCTGTCCGTCTTTCCCTTTCTGGATATACCTTTTCTCTTTGTACTGTATACATTCCATCGTCCACACCAATGGCACGAGCTGATCTCCTTCATCTTCTTCGTCAGCTTCCACCCCCCTATTTGCTGGTTGGGGACTTCAATGCCCACCACCCGATTTTGGGATCTCCACATCCTTGTCCACGTGGCTCACTATTACTACACATTTTCCACCAAGTGGATCTAGTTTGCCTCAACACTGCAATCCCTAATTTTTGTCTGCCTCCACGACACATTTCTCTCATTTGGACCTTTCGGGCGGTACTGTTCCGCTAGCTTGGTGCTTTGAATGGTTCGCCCTTGATGATACACACACGAGTGACCACTTTCCATGTGTCCTTAGACTGCAGCCTCAACTGACATATATGCGCCCGCGACGCTGGATGTTTACCCAAGACGATTGGACACTTTTTTCGTCTCTAGCGACATTCGATGACCGTCACTTTCTTAGCATCAACGATAAGGTCACACATATTACAGACATTATTCTTACAGCTGCGGAACGTTCAATACCACGCACCTCCGAATTGCCCCGGCGCCCCCCAGTTCCTTGGTGGAACGAGGCATGCCGTGACGCAATACGTGAGCAGCGACATGCTCTTCGTGTTTTCCGCCACCATCCTACTTTGGCCAACTGTATCCGCTATAAGCAGTTCCGTGCGCGATGCCGTCGTGTCATCCGCGATAGCAAGAAGGCAAGCTGGAAATTCTTTATTAGCTCATTTAACACCTTCACTCCCTCCTCGGAAGTTTGGAGTCGGATTCGATGGTTATCAGGCGCGCCTAGTTTCTCCCACGTCTCTGGGCTCACAGTCGCGCATGATACATTAGTGGATCCCATCGCAATTTCTAACTCATTGGGTCAACACTTTGCTGGGATTTCGAGCTCTTCAAATTACCCGCCAACGTTTCTCCCGAAGAAAGGTGCAGCGGAAGTGCGACCTATTGCTTTCTCCTCTCAAAATCGCGAAAGCTACAATACTGTTTTCTCCATGCGGGAACTCCAACATGCACTCTCTTCTTCTCGCTCCTCCGCCCCAGGACCGGATGGTATCCACGTCCAAATGTTGCTGCATTTATCAACCCATAGTCTGCGTTACCTCCTTCGCCTTTAAAATCAAACTTGGACCGACAGTACTTTTCCCAGACGATGGCGGGAAGCTATCGTCGTTCCTGTTCCGAAACCTGGAAAGGACAAACATCTCCCCTCTAGCTATCGCCCCATTTCTCTCACGAGTAGTGTATGTAAGGTTTTGGAGGGTATGGTGAATTGCCGTTTAGCTTGGTGGCTGGAGTCCCGCAGTCTTTTAACACCTGCCCAATGCGGATTCCGAAAGCATCGTTCTGCAGTTGACCATCTTGTTGCTCTCTCCACTTACATCTTGACCAATTTTCTCCGGAAACGCCAAACGGTAGCAATATTTTTTGATCTGGAGAGAGCATACGATACCTGTTGGAGGACAGGCATCCTCCGCACACTGTTCTCTTGGGGCTTTCGAGGTCGGCTGCCACTATTTCTTCCCGAATTTATGGCAGAGCGCACATTTAGAGTGCGGGTGAACACTACTCTCTCCCGTACTTTCTCCAAAGAAAACGGGGTACCCCAGGGCTCCATGCTGAGTGTTGTACTGTTTGCGATTGCCATAATTCCAATTATGTACTGTCTCATTCCCTGATTTCTCAGGCTCCCTCTTTGTAAACGATTTTGCTATCTACTACAGCTCTCAATGGACCAGCCTTCTTGAACGACGTCTTTTAGGATGTCTCGATCGCCTCCAGGCTTGGAGCATCGAAACTGGCCTCCGTTTTTCTCCCAGTGAGACCGTTTGTGTTAATTTTTGGCGACGTAAGGAGTTTCTTCCACCCTCCTTACATCTAGCACCTGTCAACCTTCCGTTTTCGGACGTCGCTAAATTCTTGGGTCTTATGTTTGACAGAAAACTGTGCTGGTCCTGCCACGTTTCCTATCTTTCGCGCTCGCTGTCTGCGATCAATCAACACCCTCCGTGTCCTAAATGGTACCTCCTGGGGAGCGGACCGAGTGGTCCTTCTCCGTCTCTATCGCGCCTTAGTTTGCTCGAAATTGGACTATGGAATCATAGTTTACTCCTCTGCTCGGCCGTCTATTCTTCGTCGTCTCGACTATCCACCACCATGGATTACATTTAGTGTCTGGAGCTTTTTACACCAGCTCTGTGGAAAGCTTTTATGCTGAGGCTGCTGAACCTCCGCTGTCCAATCGGCGATCTATCCTTCTAAGTCGTTATGCTAGCAATTTCTCTTCCATGCCTGCTAATCCAGCCCATGACATTTTTTTCGACACCTCCTTGGATGTAGTGTATGCAGGCTGCCCTTCCTCCGTACTACCACCGGGAGTCCGCTTCCATCAACTGCTCCATTCTCTTTCCTTCCGCTTTCCTGAAACCTTCTTGACAAGTTGGGGTACAGCACCGCCTTGGCTCCATCCCCGGATCTGCCTGCTCCGTGACCTTTGTTAATTTCCCCCTTCACTTGTTTATCATCGGACATTTGCTGCTCTATGTGCACAAATGGAGGCAGCCACATTCATTTACACTGATGGCTCGAAAACATCGTTAGATGTAGGGAGTGCCTATATTTTTGGCGACACCCAAAATCAATTTCGGCTTCCCGACCCGTGTTCGGTTTATACTGCGGAGCCTTACGCTGTTCACCAGGCTGTCCACTACATCCGCCGCCATCAGCAGATACAGTATGTTATCTGTTCAGATTCTCTCAGCTCTCTCCTCAGTCTCTAAGCTCTTTACCCTGTCCACCCTCTGGTCCACCGGATTCAGGACTGTCTGCGCTTCCTCCACCTGGGGGGCGTCTCGGTGGCATTCCTCTGGCTCTCGGGACACGTTGGTATCTGTGGAAATGAGGCTGCCGATATAGTGGCCAAGGCTGCAGTCTCTCCTCTTCGGCCAGCTATTCAATCGATTCCCTTTACCATTCTATGGAGCGTTTTATGTCGTCGTGTCGTCGTGTTGTTGTTTTATGGCACACACATTGTTCGACACTTCCCCATAATAAATTGTGGGACGTGAAAGCTCTTCCCTGTGCTTGGACTTCCTCCCGAACGAGTCATCGGGTGGAGGTAATTGTAACTAGACTCCGGATAGGGCACTGTCTTTTTAGCCATCGACATCTTTTAAGCGGCAATCCTCCCCCACTCTGTCCCCACTGCTCTCAGCTGTGGACGGTAAGACACCTTTTAATTGAGTACCCCTATTTTACTCCGTTACGCGCCCGTCTACAGCTGTCGCCTGATATATCGTCCATTTTAGCAGATGACACGCGCTCGGCCGATCGCGTTTTCGAGTTTATTAGAGCCAGTGAAATGACGTCAGTCATTTGAAGCTTTTCTTGGGGACAACCAACCCCTTTCTGTAGTGGATTTTTAAGCCTTCCTTCTGCTTTTAGTTTCTCCAATTTTTTGAGTTTCGTTCCCATTGCTGCTGGTTTCCATTTTCGGTTTTTACTGTATCCTAAGTCACGGATCGGGCGCTAATGACCATAGCAGTTTTGCGCCCTAAAACCAAAACAAAAACAAAAAAAATACTGACCTACACTGAGGCTAAGAGAAAATTTGAACGCCTGCATCCTGTGCATATGACATCATCTTACCCTGCTGCTACAACAGTTCTGCAACCATTAACTCCACAAACCTAGGTACCTCTTAGAGCTGGAAGACTACACCTGCACCCTTGATGGTTGGGCTTTTAAGCCAGAGAAGTGTAAGTCTTCTTTGGCTTTTCTCACTAGGAATGGGTCTCTTGGGTCACTCTGTTCCCAGGTTTCTTATAGTGGGGAAGATGACACCTGCCAGTGGCTGAAGAGCCCAAAAGGAGCTGGTCATAGTGCTTCACGCTCATCCTCAGTCCCGGAGACTGACTCGGGGAAACCCAAGGAGCAGTGAGAGAAGTCCAAAAAGAAAACCCCTAAGACCAAGGAAACTGTGGTGGCAGCCACAAACTCTGTGGCTGAGGATGGGGTGGAGATTTTGGCGTCTCCTGAGGACCTACATCTTGCCAGACCCTCAGGCACAATGGATAGAGACTGCTCAGGCAACAAATTGGTGACAGCAGGTGACTCTGAGGCATAAACTGCCTCATTGAATGTTCCTTGCCTTCCCAGTCTCACGATGTCATCCTCCAGTGGAATTGCAGCGGTCTTTTGCACTGCCTGGCTGAACTACGGCAACTGTTCAGTTTTACAACTACTATCTGCATTGCCCTCCAGGAAACCTGGTTCCGAGCAATGCGGACCTCTTCCCTTCACGGCTATAAGGGATATTACAGGAACCAAAGCACTATAATCGAGTGTCAGGTCGGACTTGCGTTTACATCCTAAACTTGGTCTGTAGTGAACATATGCATCTTCAAACCTACATCTACATCCATACTGCACAATCCACCATACAGAGTGTGGGGGAGTGTACTGTGTACCACAACTAGCATCTTCTCTCCCTGTTCCACTCACAAACAGATAGAGGGAAATATGACTGAATATATGCCTCTGTACGAGCCCTAATCTCTCATATCTTATCTTTGTGGTCTTTCTGCAAAATGTAAGTTGGCGGCAGTAAAATTGTACTGCAGTTAGCCTCAAATGCTGGTTCTCTAAATTTCCTCAGTGGCAATTCATGAAAAGAATGCCTCCTTTCCTCCAGAGCCTCCACCCAAGTTTCTGAAGCGTTTCTGTAACACTCCCGTGATGATCAAACCTACCAGTAACAAATCTAGCAGCCCGCCTCTGAATTGCTTCTATGTCCTCCCTCAATCTCACCTGATAGGGATCCCAAACGCTCAAGCAGTACTCAAGAATAGGTTGTATTAATGATTTATAAGTGGTCTCCTTTACACATGAACCACATCTTCCAGAAATTCTACCAATGAACCAAAGATCACCATCCACCTTCCCCACAACTGCCATTACATGCTTGTCCCACTTCATATTGCTCTGCAATGTTACACCCAAATATTTAACCGATGTGACTGTGTCAAGCGCTACACTGCTAATGGAGTATTCAAACATTACAGGATTCTTTTTGCTATTCATCTGCATTAATTTACATTTATCTACATTTAGAGTTAGCTGCCATTCTTTACACCAATCACAAATCCTGTCCAAGTCATCTTGTATTCTCCTACAGTCACTCAACAATGACACCTTCCAGTAAACCACAGCATCATCAGCAAACAGCCGCACGTTGCTATCCACCCTATCCAAAAGATCATTTATGTAGGTAGAAAACAACAGCATACCTACCACACTTCCCTGGGGCACTCCAGATGATACCTTCACTTCTGATGAGCACTCACCATCGAGGACAATGTACTGGGTTCTATTACTTACGAAGTCTTCAAGCCACTCACATATTTGCGAACCAATCCCATATGCTCATACCTTAGTTAAGAGTCTGCAGTGGGGCACCAAGTCAAATGCTTTCCAGAAGTCGAGGAATATGGCATCATTCTGATAGCATTCATCAATGGTTCGCAAAGTATCATGTGAGAAAAGGGTAAATTGCATTTCGCAGGAGCGATGCTTTCTAAAGCTCTGCTGATGCATGGACAGCAACTTCTCTGTCTCAAGGAAATTCATTATATTCAAACTGAGAATATGTTCAAGAACCTGCAACAAACCGATGTTAATGGTTTTGGTCTATAATTTTGAGGATCCATCCTTCTACCCTTCTTATATACAGGCATCACCTGCACTTTTTTCCAGTTACTCGGGACTTTACGATGGGCAAAAGATTCGCGATAAATGCAAGCTAAGTAAGGAGCCAATGCAGTAGAGTACTCTCTGTAAAACCGAATTAGAAACCCATCAGGACCTGGTGATTTACTTATTTTCAACCCGATTTAGCTGCTTCACAACCCCAGGAGTGTCTATCACTATGTCCTCCATACGGGAATCTAATAGAGACTGAAACGGTGGTATGTTTCTACGATCCTCATGTGTAAAAGATATCTCAAATGCTAAATTTAAAATCTCAGCTTTCATTTCACTGTCTTTCATTGCCAGGCCCAACTGATAAGTGAGTGACTGGGTGGAAGCCTTCGACTCGCTTACCGATTTTACGTAAGACCAGAATTTCATTGGGTTTTCCGCAAGATCTTTTGCTAAGGTATGACGGTGGTAGTGGTTGTATGCTTCGCGCATCACTCTTTTTACAGCAGTACGAGTCTCTACTAACTTTGGCCTGTCCTCATTCTCCTGATCTTTCTTGTACTGCGAGTGCAACTTTCTTTTCTTCCTGAGCATTCGCCGAATTGCTCCGTTAAACGACGGTTGGTCTTTTCCATTTGTAACCCACTTTTTTGGCACATAATTCTCCAATGCATGATTTACAGTGTGTTTAAAATTTGCCCATAATTCTTCCACGTCCATACCGGTAGTAAATGAAGTTGATTCATTTACTCAGTGGGATGCTAACAACTGCTTATCTACCCTTTCTAGTAAGAATACTATCCTAGCCTTCTTGACTGACTTTTAACTTTCGTAACCATAGTCGTAATGGTATCATCATGATCACTGATCCCTGTCTAAACACTGACACCATTGGTGAGGTTTGGTCTGTTCATGGCTACCAGATCTAAAATATTTCCATTATGCTTTGGCTGTCGATTTAGCTGCTCAAGACCCCTCTTGAAGCTGTGGCTGTCATAATATGGACAGTGTGGGAAATAACTGTCTGCAATGTATACCTTCCTCCAGATGGTGCGGTATCCTTGTATTAGCTGCAATGATTGATCAGCTCCCTAAACCTTTCCTACTTCTGCGAGATTTTAATGCCCATAACCCCTTGTGGGGTGGTACCATGCCTACTGGCCAAGGCAAGGATGTTGAAACTTTACTGTCGCAATCCAACCTATGCCTCTTAAATACTGGGGCCGCCACACATTTCAGTGTGGCTCATGGTAGTTACTCAGCCATTGATTTATCAATTTGCAGCCCAGGACTTTTCCTATCTATTTACTGGAGAGCACATGATGACCTGTGTGGTAGTGACCACATCCCGATCTTCATGTCACTGCCCCAGCATCAGGTGCACAGACGCCTGCCCAGGTGGTCTTTGAACAATGCGGACTGGGAAGCTTTCACCTTGGATGTCACTGCTGAATCTCCCCCACGTGGTAACATTGATGTGATGGTTGAGCAGTTGCCTAGCACAATTGTGTCTGTGGCAGAAAATGCAGTCCCTCACTCATAAGGGTGCCCGAGGCATAAGGCAGTCCCTTGGTGGTCTCTGGAAGTCGCTGAAGCAATTAAGGAGCATGGGTGAGCTCTGAAATATCATAAGTGGCACCCTTCCCTGAAGCACCTCATAGCCTTTAAATGGCTCCATGCCCGTGTTTGCCACCTTATCAAACATTGGAAGAAAGAGTGTTGGGTAGATAGATTTTCACCATTGGGTGCCACACATCACCTTCCCAAAGATCAAACATCTTTTCGGGTACTAGGCCCCAACAGCTGCCCCTGGTGTTATCATAAATGGCAAGTTATGTACTGATGAAAATGCGATTGCCAAGCACTTTGCTCGAGCCTCTGCATCAGAGAATTATCCCCCATCCTTTCACACACTGAAATGGTGGCTGGAAGGGAAGCTCCTCTCATTCACTACACACTGCAGTGAATCCTATATCGCCCCATTTACAGAGTGGGAGCTCCTTAGTGCCCTTGCACATTGCCGTGTCACAGCTCCTGGGCCTGATGGCATCCACAGCCAGGTGATTACATATTTCTCATCTGACTACAAGCGACATTTTCTCATCATCTTATACCAGATCTGGTGCGACGGCATCTTTCCATCGCAATGGCGAGAGAGCACCATCATTCTGGTGCCAAACATGGTAAAAACCCCATTGATGTGGATAGCTATCACCCCATCAGCCTCACCAATGTTCTTTGTAAGCTGCTGGAACATATGATATGTTGACAGTTGGGTTGGGTTCTGGAGTCGTGTGGCTTGCTGGCTCCATGTCAGGGCGGCTTCCGCCAGGGTCACCCTACCACTGATAATCTTGTATCCATCGAGTCTGCCATCCAAATAGCCTATTCAAGATCGCTGCACCTGATTGCCATGTTTTTTGACTTACATAAAGCATACGATGTGACTTTGGTGACCTCATATTATTGCCACATTGTATGAGTGGGGTCTCCGGCGACCACTCTGGCTTTTTATCCAAAACTTCCTGTCGCTCCATACTTTCCATGTCCAAGTTGGTGACTCCCATAGTTCCATCCATATCCTGGAGAATGGAGTCCCGCAGGGCTTTGTATTGAGTGTCTCTCTATTTTTAGTGGCCATTAACAGTCTAGCAGCAGCTGTTGGACCCTCCGTCTCACCTCCTCTGTATGCAGACTACTTCTGCATTTCATACTGCTGCCCCAGTACTGTTTTCACTGAGTGGCGCCATCCACGAGGTGCAGTCATGGGCATTAGCCCACAGCTTTCAGTTTTCAGCCGCAAAGTCGTGTCGTGCATTTCTGTCAGCATCGTACCAGAACACACACTTCACCTTAATGACGATCCACTTACTGTAGTGGAGCCTCAATTCCTAGGACTGGGTTTCAACACTCAATTGACTTGGCTCCCTCATCTTCGTCAGCTTAAGCAGAAGTGCTGGCAGCACCTCAATGCCTTCCATTGCTTGATCAATAATAATTGGGGTGCAGATCACTGTATGCTGCTGCAGCTCTACAGAGCCCTTGTCCAATCCTGAATTGACTACGGAAGTGTGGTTTATGGTTTGGCAGCTCCTTCAGCATTGCATTTACTTGACCCTGTGCACCACTGTGGGGTTCCATTAGTGACAGGCGCTTTTAGGACGAGTCCAGTGACTAGCATACTGGTGGAGGCTGGTGTTCTTCCACTGCAGATCAGACATGCGCAACTACCCTCCAGTTACACAGCACACACTCATAGCTCCCCTGAGCATCCGAATTATATCTCGTGTTCTTGAGTACATCCGCTCATGCCCTGGTGAGTCATTTCTCCTGTTTACTGATTCATTGAGCAGCCTACAAGCTATCGACCAGTGCCATCCTCACCAACCTCTGGTAGCGTCCATTCAGGAGTACATCTATGCCCTGGAACAGTCCTGCTGTTCCATGGTGTTTGTGTGGACCACAGCACATGTCAGAATTCCCATCTATGAACTTGCTGACAGGCTGGCCAAACAGGAAACACAGAAACGTCTTCAGGAGATAGGCATCTCCAAAGCTGACTTGCATTCTGTCTTACACCACATGGTTTTTTTGGCTTTGGGAGATGGAATGACATAACAGCACACACAACAAGTTGTGTATTAAGGAGACCATGAATGTGTGGAAGTCTTCCATGCAAGCCTCTCACAGGGAATCAGTTGTCCTCTGCCAGCTCTGTATTGGCCATACGTGGCTAATGCATGGTTACCTACTCTGTCGTGAGAACCCACCTGAGTGTCACTGTGACTCCCAAATGACAGTCGTCCACCTCTTGCTGGACTGACCACAACTGTGCTCTTCATTACTGCTGTACCAACTGTGTGAACTCCTGTTAATGGTAACAGAGGTAAGTGATTTTTAGTTTGTAATAAGTTAAAGAATGTGCTAGAAATGAGTAACACCTCACTCCCTGAATCTGTAAATATGTTAACTTCAAAAGTCTCCATGTTTCCTACTATTATTGGTTGTGTAATATTGATAGTCAAATTTGGTTCTTCCAGTAAGAACCATTCTTTTGTTGGTATTTTGTGTGAGAAATTAAGATACTTATTATAAACCAGGATTCCTAGTGTATCTGTAGGACTGGACCCCAGCCCTGTATCCACATCTCACTACGTTTTCCTCATTACTAGTAATCACCGGTTGGTTACCAGCTTGGCATGCTATATTACCACTTTGTGCTCTATTATTACTTGCCACAAATTCCTGCATAGTTAATGGGATCAAGTGCATCCACAAAATATAATAATACTTCAATCATTCTCCACCCACTACATAATATATCCTTCCTCCGGTAAATGTTCAATAGTCTTATTAAAATTCGAACTAACCCCTCTCCCTCCATTGGTTTGTCAAAGTATTTTGCTCATGTTAAATGCCAGTCAAAATACTTTCTCATTGTTCCCCACATATTACTGTAATACTTTGGTTCCCACAAGTCTGATAATAGCTTTCCTGGGCACTTGCTGACCAATACTTCTCTTTAAACTTCTTTTGAAAATCTTCCCAAGAGGAAAAGTTTGTGTTGTTTACCATTCCCCACTCTGAGGCTTCCCCTAACACATACCCAACAGCAAACACCATCTTTTTTGAATTTTCCCAGTTCTTGGGCATTGCTTGGTTGAACCTTTCCAAAAAATAGGTAGGATGTACTTCCCCATCTGGCTTAAACTTAGGCAATTGCTTAGATAACCCTGAATTGGCTCCCCATTGTAAATCCATCACTACCTCACTAGTTAATACCACATTAGGAGAAGTTATCCTCTTATCTACCTTGTCCTGAATATGTTTGAATTCCTTCCATAATTCATCCATACATTTCTTGGTATCATTGAGTTCAATGGATAAGCCAGGAGACATGTTTTCAGATTACTCTCACGGCAATTTTTTGGTCAATTATTTCCTCTACCTGTTCCTCCAGACTACTCATATTAATTATGTCTGAGGTTTCTAATTTCTCTTGAAAGTTTCTTTCCACAGTACCTACTAGAGTGATAATGCAAGCAATTTGCTATTGGACTATTGGTATTAACTTACCCTGTTTTTCACAGTTGCAGTATTTTGTTTACAGCAACAAATGTAACATTACATACATTCTGAAATGATCCTAACTTCTCACTAAATTCAGATTCTACATTATCACATTCATATTCAGTATCACATTCACTATCACACTAACATCCTAAAAGTGGTTACTCTGTGACTTTACATGACTGCTTAACAAACTAGTTAATTCCTCTTTCAAATCTATTTTAAAATTCTCTACTTTAGTAGTTAAAGTGTCAAATTCCGTCTTCAAATTAGCCGTAGCTTCACATAAATTACCTAAGTCTTTACTTTGTGAATCTACTTTAACACTTAACAATCCTAAAGTTCTATTCTGAACATCCAATTTATAATTTGAGTATTCACTGCGTCTATTTCTCTACTTAAAGTAGAACTCTGTGCATAGAGTTTTTCCCTTAAAGTTGCACTTATTTCATTTCTCAAAGAGACACCCTTCATCTATTTTATCATTTAATTGAGTATCTATTGAGTCTAATTTAAGACTTAGGTCCTTTCTTAAAGCTGCTGAATCTGCACTTTGGGTGTTGATTAATTTTACTACCTCAGACCAGTCTGTCATCTCCTTACTCATTTTCATTGCCATGGCTGGTTCTGATGTTTCCCCAATTCTCTGTTTATTATCCATATTCTTCTTACCTTTAGATCTAGTAATCATCAAAAAATTCTACACTGAGTGTAATAACTATACTAACACTCTATTATTCAACAGTTTCTTTAACTTCACACTGAAACAGTTATTATTTTGCACTCACCCGGTGTAGAGTTCTAGCTGCGTTGGTGAGTGGATGCGTAATCAGCACCATTGAACAGCACTGGCACCGGCAGCATCGAATGTTGTTTTCAGCATCAGTGTCAGCAGGCATATGTGGAATCAGCACTGGTGATTACCGACTAGTGCCGGCATCATCAGACTTACGCTGGTTCCCATGTCTGCGTCCCTGTGATGCGTGCAAGATTTACTTACACCCCACACCAGATCTTCTTAGATGAATTATTCTTGTCATATTTATTCTTAGTGTAATATGTGGGAATCTTCTTTTTCTTCTTTTAACATTACATCTTCCTTACATCTTCTCTCTTATTGTGTTCATTAATTTTTGCCCTTTGAATTTTTTAGGCAGAATCCAATTCTGTGAAACAGTTCTCTTGTCCTGCTATACCTGGTCACTATGGCAACACATTGTATCTTCTGCTTGGATTTAATCTCAAAATTACTGCTTTTTCAAGCCCTTTTAACTGGTTGCCACTTTCTAACACTTTTTAACTTTTAAATGACCTGGAGAGCTGTGTGAAATTGCATTACATGCAATTTTCACAACTCTCTCACTTCAGTTGACTTACTTGATCTGCACAGCCAATCTTCTTCTGTGGATATCTTATCTGGCTATCTGGCTCTCTCGATCTTCGAAACCACCTTCTCTGAAGAGTACTGCTGGTTAACAGATTTTATTAGTAACACACACTCTCTCTCTCTCTCTCTCTCTCTCTCTCTCTCTCTCTCTCTCTCTCTCTCTCTCTCTCTCTCTCTATCTATCTATCTCCCCCTCCCCCTACTCTACCTCCCTCCCCTCATGAAATAAGTGGATACTCACATAATACTTTTAATTCTCTTGATATATTTTAACTTCCACAAATAACAAAGCATTAGAATACTTGCAAGTCAACTGACTCCTCCTGTGTTAGGCTTGATTAAAAACATCTGCAATATATTTGGTACTACAACCACACAAAATATGAACCTGTCTTGCCTCTAGCTAGTCCAATATGTGAAGTTTATTTAACAATGATTCAACTGTTCTTCTTTTTTCTTGTTACAATAGTCAATGATATTAAAAAAACCATGAGATACATAAACACTCGTTTTCTTCCAATACAGCTTCCGTGGTGCGAGCGGCAAACACTTGATACCATCACATCTACCTTGTGTTCGTGACTCTTTTGAAGCCTGCAAACAAAAACATGTCACACAGTATGTACATTCTCTCACACTTATTTATAAAATATCCTGTATTCGCAATGGTAGAAGGACGAGCGGTTCTAGAATTTACGCGGAAATTCTCAAATCGCTACAGTTTGAGTCTTAGTGCTGTGATATTACTGTCTGAAAAGTTGTTTCCAGGTTTTAGGACTATTGATCCATGTTATTTAAATGAACTGCTGTGTACAATAATATCACTCTTTCCAAATTTTATCAACATTTTCCAACATAATAAAGTTCCTTACCATGAACAACATGTGTTAAAATGTATTACATTATAAAGCCACTCCAATCATTTCAATATTACTGCAGAAGTTGGACCATTATGGAGTAAGGGGAGTAGCTTACAATTGGTTCGCCTCTTACTTTAAGAACAGAAAGCAGAAGGTAATTATCCGCAATACTGAGAGTGGTAGTGATGTTCAGTCCCAATGGGGCTCTGTTAAGTGGGGCGTTCCCCAAGGGTCGGTGCCGGGGCTGATGCTGTTTCTTATTTATATAAATGATATGCCTTCTAGTATTAAAGGTTATTCAAAAATATTTCTGTTTGCTGATGACACCAGCTTGATAGTGAAGGATCTTGTGTGTAATATTGAAGCAGTAACAAATAATGTAGTTCATGAAATAAGTTCGTGGCTTGCAAAAAATAATTTGATGCTAAATCACAGTAAGACTCAGTTTTTACAGCTTCTAACTCACAATTCACCAAGAACCGATATTTTGATCAGACAGAAAGGGCATATTATAGGCGTGACGGAGCAGTTCAAGTTCCTAGGCGTTCGGATAGATAGTAAGCTGTTGTGGAAAGCCCATGTCCAGGATCTTGTTCAGAAACTAAATGCTGCTTTATTTACCATTCGAACAGTGTCTGAAATAAGTGGTACTTCAACACAAAAAGTAGTCTACTTCGCATATTTTCATACGCTTACGTCGTATGGTATTATTTGTTGGGGTAATTCTTCTGATTCAAAAAGGGTATTTTTGGCTCAAAAACAGGCTGTTCGAGCTATATGTGGTGTAAGTTCGATAACCTCTTGTTGACCCCTATTCAATAGTCTGGGAAGTCTAACATTGCCCTCACAGTATATATTTTCTTTAATGTCGTTTGTTGTTAGCAATATTAGCCTAACCCAAGAGTTAGCAGCTCTCACTCAGTTAATACTAGGCAGAAATCCAATCTGCATGTGGAATCCACTTCCTTGACTCTTGTGCAGAAAGGAGTGCAGTATTCTGCTGCATCCATTTTCAATAAGCTACCACAAGAACTCAAAAATCTTAGCAGTAGCCCAAACTCTTTTAAGTCTAAACTGAAGAGTTCCCTCATGGCTCACTCCTCCTATTCTGTCAAGGAGCTCCTGGAAGAGCTAAAAAATTAAGCAAATTCCAGTATTGCATTGTTTATTTTCTTTATTTAAACTTACAACTTGTCACCTGAATATATTTTTTTTTATATTTCATTTTATCTGTTTCTAATATTATGTCATAATTTCGTGTATAGACTTGTTCCATGACCATGGAGACTTCTCCTTAATTAGGTCCCACAGAACAATAAATAAATAAATAAATATTAACATATTAACAGAAACTGTTCCCACTTAAAACCTATTTTCAGTTTACTTATTCCAAACTCTTTTTACTAACTAAATTATCAATATTAATACTGCTAATGATAATTGTAATAAAATTTCCAGTGTTGCCAGTTACACAAATAACCACACAAATCCTACATGGCAACTTTGAAATATCAACATCTGAGAACAAATGGTTTTATAATACTTCTGCACTAACACATACGTGAATGTAATGAAAATAATATCGGAGTTGTAAATACAGACGTAGAACATGCTATGTGTGAAATATTACAGAATTGAATTGTTCATGAGTGCAGTATATCACATTCTTAAATAATGAAAGAGTGTCATTAACCAAGCTCTTGATGAGCCGCAGCCAGATTAGGTGCCCAACATGAACCACATGCATTTCAGTTCTTCACACTTAGTACGTTTACCTCTCTGATAAGAAGTACCCCCGCCCCCTTCCCCGTCGGTTCCCTGTGGCCAGGTAGTTGATCAATGAGCTTTGAGCATCGGACTGCTAAGTCAACCCTATGTAGAGTGGTGTTGCTGTCCCAGTTGGCTTGTGGAGAGTGCTCAGTACTCAGGCATATGAAATTTGGAGTATGGTCTTCAGATGTATGTTCGAGGTAAGTCTGCAAGTTGATCAGCTCCCTTGTTGTGGTGTGTCTTCCCCTTCTCAGCTACCACAGGAGCTGTAGACCAACATTAAGAGCTCGCACTCTTAATTCCTGTGGAGTGGCCTACCTTTTGTTCTTATTCTCTCTGTAGCTTGTGGGGAAAGAAAGATGGTCTGTAAAATTAACTTTTGTTTGACACATGTAACTTCGTTGTGTTGATAATGTTTATGATTTTTGGAAACCCCCCCAGAAATTTAGTGTGTGTCTGTATCTTTTTCCAATTCTTTGCAGATTCAGATGATGTCTGCATTTGAATGTCAGATGCACTGTGGCTCACTTTGAGTGAAGGTATCAGCCACGAAGAAGTCAATGTGCCGTAGCTGCAGAAGAAGCATGAAGATGTGAAAGACGTGCTGAAGAACTGTGTGGGAGCTGTAGGAGCCCTGCAATGGCAGACGGCCCAGCTGGGAGAGGAGGACTGTCAAACTCCACAGGCAAGCAACAGCGTGAAACGTCTTCCAACAGTTATTTGTTTAAAATGTTGATTAACCTAAATGACCAAATTAGACTGTTATCTCTTCCTCATAATAGCTTGAAAATTGTCCACATGTTGTCAAATGGCTGGCCATTACATGCTACTACTACTACTACTACTACTACTACTACTACTACTATTAACTCCAAGTTCGCTAAACTGAGGAAGCAACACGTGTTCAAGCATTGTCCCTCCACAAACCGCTTAGTGAGTGTGACAATAAAGGCCAATGGATAACTGAGAAGGTGAGTGATATATGCCTAATGAAGCAAGAGGAAAGCTTACATTTAGTATTGATACAGTTATAAGTTAAATGATTTGATTTTGTGTGTAGGGAAGAAGAGGAGGTATACAGTACCTAAAATGATAAGAGAAACTTTTGTTGATGTTTATGCATAATAATAAAAAAAATTGAAAACAAAAATCATCTCAATTGTTATGACTTATATCAATGTGTATCTTACTGCTCTATACAGTATGTCAAGTAGGATGTGCTTGGGTTGAGGGAGGTGGTCATCAGTGGCAATTGAATGTCGTATATGCTCTGAGAGTGATAGCTGTGTTTATTACAGTTTTTGTGGGACCCTCCAGGAATGATGGTATAGTGCCGTACTGTCACACTGGAAACAGAATTAGGGAACCGGATAATAACTGCTAGCAGTCACTATAAAACTGACATTATTTGACACAACACTGGTCTCCAGCTTGTCTTCAGTTGGTTAACATACAGATACAAGTTTCCAAACTCAGAGTTGGACATCACTGTATAAATCAAAAACTAATGACATGATGATGACTAAATAGATGCAAAATTCATCATTGTAAGTGACTAAGGGGCACAAGTTGCAAAACATTGTGCTACTGTTACTGAAGAATCCAAATAATTTTCACAATAATGTGAAAATGTGCTGTGGAAACAGCATACATACAACAGTCTCCATATTGAAGGAGGTTGCGACTGACTGTCCACCATGACAGAATTGTGGAGGCAGTGTGATGGTGAATTATGGAAAACCGACACTCGACAATTACAGAGCTTGGCAGCCTTCCTCCCCAGATAATGCGATCCTTGATGTATGAAATTGGCACTGAGCACTTGCTCTTGAAAGAAGTGTGCATCAGGTACGTGCCAAAATACATCATATAAGATCATGAAACTGAATGACATGGGAACACCACTGACACTTTGAGAGATGTACTGTGATGGTGGCAAGAGGTTTCTCAATAAGCTTTTAACAGGAGATGTGATGTGGGTTACTCACTGTGTCCAAGAAACTCGGTACCAATCAATGTGTTGGTGTCACAGTAGATAAATGGTCAGGATAAAATTATAGCAGATAGTATTGATGCGCTCAGTGTTCTGGGAGAGGAAGGGCATTGTGCACACTGACTTGATGCATAGAAGTGAAACATGTAATGCTGTCCATTATTGTGAAACAATGGATATTTCAATGAGCCACTGAATCTGAGTGGCAAGATGCTCAGTGCTTGTATGAAGTTGATCTGTGACAGTGCTCACTGACATACAATTTGGCACACAACATCTATTCTGGAGTAGTTCAGCAGGGAGTTGGTTTACCAACCTACTCACAGTCCTGATTTTACTCCCAGCATATTTCATCTTTTCTTTCACCTCAAGAAGTTCCTGTCATTAGTTCAGCATTTTCACAATGAAGAAAGAGCTCAACAAGCCTGAGATTCTGCTTCCATTCCCAGTCAGCAGGCTTCTACAACACAAGGATTAAAATTTTGTCCAGTGATATAATAGGTTTCTCACTTCTGGTGGAAGTTATGTTGAAAAATAGGTTTAGCAATGATTTGTGTGTCACCATTAAAGATTTGGATATAACTATGTTTTAGTCTTCAAAAATGATGAATTTCATTTTCTGTAAGACTCATTTTTGGTACTAAGCAACAGATCTGTCTTGAACAAGGACACTTCTCATGTACAGTTTACTTCACTTAAAACACTTTTTTTATTTGGTTTTCAGTTCTGTGTCAAAACTGTAATAACATTTGTCACATTACTGCAGTTTATAGTTTACATCCTAATATTTACAGTGAAAAGCAGTAAAGAATTTACTGTTAGCAGATCATTGACATTATGTGAGTTTTCTGACTTGTATGATTTGTTGGAAGTGAATGTGATTCTGTTGTATGCTTGTCACCTCAGTGAAAAATAACAGTAATCTGTATTAACTGAATGTGTATATCTTTATACAGTTGAATCACTAATTGTTGCAACTGTGAGAGAAAGCGGAGGCAAATAGAGAGGAACTGAAATCTGACCATGAAATGCAGCAGTATCAAATGGAGTTGGGAAACCAAGCCCTAGATTGAGTACAATATGTGCAGTGTCCAGCTGAATGGCAGTTTGGGGATGCAGCTCATTGGCATTATGATGCTACAGGTGAAAGTACAATATCTCTCTCTCTCTCTCTCTCTCTCTCTCTCTCTCTCTCTCTCTCTCTCTCTCTCTCTCTCTCTCTCACACACACACACACACACACACACACACACACACACACACACACACACACACTCTCTCTCTCTCTCTCTGGTTCTAGCAATATAGGTTTCATCCTCAGAATTTTTCTTCTTATTTGATGTTTCTAGATCTCTTTGTAATACAATATGATAAATGGCAAAAAGTTCAGGTTTGTTGATTCAACTAAATATATTGTGTTTAGAGTAAACAGAAGGTTACTTTAGAATAATGATATAAAAATGGTTGTAAGGAAAGAGTGCTTAGGATGGTGTTCTACTGACAGAAGATTCAGTGAGCATAACAAATCCACTAGTAAAACTAGTCCCACTGTACTAGTTGATACTGTTCTAGAGCATTCTTGAGTGGTTTTGGTTCATTACCAGAGAGCACTGACAAATGACACACAGAGTTCAAAGAAAGGTAGCTCATTATGCATTACCTGGAATCAGTTGAGAAAGTGTCACAGTTAAGATTAGCAATTTCAGCTGGGAATCGTTGAAAAAAGAAAATTTTCACTGTGGTAAAAATCATTTCCCAAAATTTCAAACAGCCAGTTTATCCTCTGAACAGCCAATTACAAGGTGTCCCACTCACACCTCCCTGATTTCAAAGGCCCAGGGGGAAAAACTACAGTAGATACTACAATGAAAAATGCACCAGATTGTAGAGCATCTTGGAAAATTTATTTATTTATCATTAGCACACCTCTACATGTGAACCAATTGCAGCATGAAGAATATAGTGTCAATATGCATTTTTGTACTAAGTTCTTTGTAACGTTTTCTCTGTTACTGTTTCAATTGAATTAGTGATATGATGTCACAATGTAGAAATGTGACAACTTCAGTCACACACGTGGTCTTTCACAAATCCCCACATGAAGAAATCAAGCAGCATAATGTCAGGTGAATGTGGTGGCCAGACAATGAGTTCTGTGTCTGATCCAATGACTGGGAAATTTCCTTCCCAGGAACTTGTGAACAGCCATTGACGAATGTGGTGGAGCTCCGTCTTGTTGAAAAATGATGTTGGGTTACAAGTCTAGTATCTGAAGCTAAACAAACTGCTCCAAAATGTCCAGAGACTCTGACCCATTCACTTTTTGTTCAACAAAGACAAATGTCTCAACAATCCTCTCATGCATTAGCCCACACCAGATGTTTAGTTTAGGGCTGTCACAAACATGTTGAATGACAGTGTGCAGATTAAGATAACCTCAAATCCGAACATTATGGCTGTTAACACATCCTGAGAGAGGAAAGATTGCCCCATCTGATTATAATCATGTTCCTATAAAACTGGTATCCATATCAATATGCTGTAGCATATCTGTAGCAAATTGTCGTTAGTGTGGTTTGGCATTCGTTGTCAGATGTTGCAGAGTTTGCACTTTGTAATCATACATATGTAGATGCTGGCGAACTACATGATGCAATGTTGACTGAAATATATCAAGTTGCCTAGATGATTGAGGAATTGACTTACGTGGGATTCTGAGAAACATTTGTCTGTTGTCCTGCACTGTCTCTTCTGAAAATCCATAACATGCACCACTGGTATGTTTCAGAACACTATCCTGTTGCCAGAAACTTCCTATACCATTTCCCAATTGTTTTCACATCAGGTGGATAACATTCATACACTCCACAGTAATTTCTGTGCACACTAATATGCCTGAAAGCCATACTACTGCTTGCGCATTGCTGTGTAGTTGCCATTTTCACTTCATGTGACTGTGACCATGCTGCACTCTGGCATTGATACTTAGCACTTCTGAGAATGAATATAAATTCTTTGAGATGCTCTAAAGTGTGGTGTATTTCTCATAGTCATATCTACTGTGGTTTTTCTCTCCTGGGTCCTTGAAATCAGAGTGATTTGAGTGGGACAACCTGTAATTTGTTGCAACACATATGGATCTGTGAACATCACAAGAGAATTAGGAATAACAGCTTCTCTAAATGATGTGGGTTTTAGTGTGTGTAGGATATACATATTGACTGAAAGTGTCACCTAGCAGCCTCTGCCAAGTACTCAGTAATTACAGTCTCTGAGAACACTCTTGACACAGTGGTTTATGGTGGACAGGATGAGAAATCTGAAGATGTATGTGATGTCAGAATGATACTCGTTTGTTTCTGGTTCCTACCAATGGTAGCATAATATAGAAAATCAATAAATGGAAAATTTAGGATGGAATGTAACAATATTATGCAAAGGATACTTGTTACTCACTAAATAGTGGAGATGCTTTAACAGAGGTAGTGTTGACAGGAAGCTTATTTTGTGACCACCTTTTCGTTGTTCTTATCTGTGATGCAGCATCTCTGATATATGGTGAGTGACAACTATGCTTTTCATAATATTGTTACTGTGGTATGTGATAGTGCACTGACATTGTTGTACCATATTGTTTCTCTGTTAACATTTCCTGTGGCTCTAATTGTGTGCAGAGGACACTCAGTGCCCAGTAATTAGAACTAATATTAGAGTTTCATTGAAGAGTATGTAGACATACAGAGTACAGTATCATCTGCTAGCTAACATTTACATGTTTGTGTGTACTCACAAATTTGTGAGTAGAGGCCTACATTATTTCACTTGTATTCAAACAGCATCCTTTGTTGCCTGCTGTGTTATGTTCTTAGAGTGATTAATTAATGTGTCTGAATTGTAGAGCAATTGTGTAGCCAAAAAAAGTATAATGTTCACCAGAACCACATGTTGCTTTCACTGAATGATCATAAACAGTGTCATCTTATAATTTTTCAGTTCCTCGATATAATCTTGGTGTGTGGAGAATGTTATTTCTCTCCTTGCCTGTATACAGCTGTATCATTTTAGATTGGGCTGCTATTTCCAAGTTCATTATTAATCTGGTATTACACCTATTTTAGTGTGTAGCATACTATGTTGAAATTTTGGTACATTGAGGATTCAATAAGAGAAGTTAAAACAGTGCCTCTTTTATTCAGTACATGCCATAAGATTACAGAGTGACACGTGTTTCGTTACAGCACTGGCTGCTGGCACAGAGCACAATCTGGTCACTATTTGGCTGAGCTGGCCTCCACGCAGCAGGAGGCGAAGACAGTCAGCTGTGCATCCTGAGGAGAGAGAACTGATCTGGTAGAGGACTGACCAAAGCAAACTCATCTAGAAATAGCTAACACAGATGGTGAGTAGCTGCCCAGTAATTAGAACTAATGTTAGAGTTTCATTGAAGAGTATGTAGACATACAGAGTACAGTGTGATCTGCTAGCTAACATTTACATGTATGCACTGTCTATTGTTTCAGGGAAAATTAAGTTTCACAAGAGTTGTCAGTAAACCTGTATCTCTACACAGATTAGCCTAAATGAAACTATTATTGTGCAAAATTAGACTGAATGTCACCTAGTAGTATTGTCGTGAGGTAAGTGTGTGAGCAGAGCAGAGATGAATGGGTAGTGTGTGTGTGTGAGAGAGAGTGTGTGTGTGTGAGAGAGAGTGTGTGTGTGTGAGAGAGAGTGTGTGAGAGTGTGTGAGAGTGTGTGAGAGTGTGTGAGAGTGTGTGAGAGAGTGTGTGAGAGTGTGTGAGAGAGTGTGTGAGAGTGTGTGTGAGTGTGTGTGAGTGTGTGTGAGTGTGTGTGAGTGTGTGTGAGTGTGTGTGAGTGTGTGTGAGTGTGTGTGAGTGTGTGTGAGTGAGTGTGTGTGAGTGAGTGTGTGTGAGTGAGTGTGTGTGTGTGAGTGTGTGTGTGTGAGTGTGTGTGTGTGAGTGTGTGTGTGTGAGTGTGTGTGTGTGAGTGTGTGTGTGTGAGTGTGTGTGTGTGTGAGTGTGTGTGTGTGAGTGTGTGTGTGTGAGTGTGTGTGTGTGAGTGTGTGTGTGTGAGTGTGTGTGTGTGAGTGTGTGTGTGTGAGTGTGTGTGTGTGAGTGTGTGTGTGTGAGTGTGTGTGTGTGAGTGTGTGTGTGTGAGTGTGTGTGTGTGTGTGTGTGTGTGTGTGAGTGTGTGTGTGAGAGTGTGTGAGAGTGTGTGTGAGTGGTGAGAGTGTGTGTGAGTGGTGAGAGTGTGTGTGAGTGTTTGCGCGTGAGAGTGAGTGTGTGTGTGTGTGTGAAACGTGGGGGAAAGACTGAAACCTAAAGTATGATGCGAGATGTCACATGTCCTCAGCTCTAAAAGTTCTCATGTTGAACTGAAAACATTTGGATAACGATCTCGAGTGGATAATGGAGTGTTGAGATGTGACCCTGGATTGACGTATACTACTTGCCTGGACAGAAAAACCCAATCTCTCACTACAGGGGGTGGATAGCCATGTTCGGTTATGCCATCTTTGGGTGAGATTGTTCTCGAGACATACACCTGTTGTTGCCATCAGGGAGTGATTGTGCTTTTAGGAACGTTGTCAGCAGGAGTTTTGCCTATGTAGAGAGACCAGGCTTGGGCTGCAGTGTGAAATTTTGGAGCATGATGGTGTATTGACACTGACATACTGGCGACAAAACTTGCACTATCAGAAACTGATTGAATATCTCTCTGGTGCTTTCAGGTGAATGTCGGAAATGGTGCTTTCCGCAGCACCTTACAGTTCTTTTTTGCCTAGGATAGAAAGTAAAGGAGACACATACCGCATTGCACTATCTATGTCCACAAAGGGTGAATGTTGGAAATGGTGCTTTCTGCAGCTCTTTCCTATTCTTTTTCACCTAGAATATAACGTAAAGGAGACATACCCAGCAGGGCACTAGCTATGTCCACAGATGGTGTAAGTTGGTAAGAAAGCTTTCTGCAGCTCCTTACAGTTCTTCTTCATCTAGGGTAGAAAGTATGGTATGCATGAACAGCTGTGCGCTAACAATATCTACAGGTAGTGAATGTTACAAATGGTTCTTTCTGCAAGTTCCTTACAGTAATCCTTCATCCAGGATAGAAAGTAAGGGAGACATATACAGCTGTGCACTAACTATGACTACAGATGGTGAATGTTGGAAAGGTGCTTTCTGCAGTTCCTTCCAGTTGTTATTCATCTAGGGTAGAAAGTAAGGGTGACATGTACAGCTGTGCGATAATTATTTCTACAGATGTTGAATGTTGGAAATGGTGCTTTCTGCAGCACCTTACAGTTGTTCTTCAACTAGAGGAAAAAGCAAGGGAGACAAGTATAGCTTTGCGCTAACTATGTCTACAGATAGTGTATATTGTAAATGGTGCTTTCTGCAGCTCCTTACAGTCCATCTTCATCAAGGGTAGAAAGTAAGTGAGACATGTACAGGTGTGCGCTATCTATGTCTAGAGATGGTGAATGTTGGAAATGTTGCTTTCTGCAGCTTCTTACAGTTTTTCATCATCAAGGGTAGAATGTATGGGAGACACATACAGGAGTGCGCTAACTATGACTGGAGCTGGTGAATGTTGGAAATGATGCTTTCTGATGCTCCATACAGTTCTCCTTCACCTAGGGTAGAAAGTAAGGGAGACATGTACAGGTGGGCGCTAATTATGTCCACAGATGGTGAATGTTGGAAATGGTGGTTTCTGAGGCTCCTTACACTTATACTTCATCCAGGGTACAAAGTAAGGGACACTTGTACAGCTGTGCGCTAACTATCTCTAGACATGGTGAATGTTGGAAATGGTGCTTTCTGAGGCTCCTTACAGTTATCCTTCACCTAGGGTAAAAAGTAAGGGAGACATGTACAGCTGTGCACTAACTATGTCTACACATGTTGAATGTTGGAAATGGTGCTTTCTACAGCTCCTTACAGTTCTTCTTCATCAAGGGTAGAAAGTAAGGGAGACATGTACAGCTGTGTGCTAACTATGTCTACAGATTGTGAATGTCAGAAATGGTGATTTCTGCAGCTCCTTACAGTTCTCCTTCACATGGGGTAGAAAGTAAGGGAGATATAAACAGCTGTGCGCTAACTATGTCTACAGATGGTGAATGTTGGAAATGGTGCTTTCTGCATCACCTTACAGTTCTCTTTCCCTAGGGTATTAAGTAAGGGAGATATGTACAGCTGTGCGCTGTGTCTACAGACGGTGAATGATGGAAATGGAGCCATCTGAGGCTCCTTACAGTTCTTCTTCATCAAGCGTGGAAAGTAATGGAGACATCGTCAGATGTGCGCTAACTATGTCTACAGATGGTGAATGTTGGAAATGGTGCTTTCCGCAGCTCCTCACAGTCCTCCTTCACCTAGGGTAGAAAGGACGGGAGACATGTACAGCTGTGCGCTAGTAATGTCTACATATGGTTAATGTTGGAAATGGTGCTTTCGGAGGCTCCTTACAGTTCTTCTTCATTAAGCGAAGAAAGTAAGGGAGGCAAGGTCAGGTGTGCGCTAACTATGTCTATAGATGGTGAATGTTGGAAATGGTGCTTTCCGCAGCTCCTTACAGTCCTCCTTCACCTAGGGTAGAAAGGAAGGGAGACGTGTACAGCTGTGCGCTAGTAATGTCTACAGATGGTGAATGTAGGAAATGATGCTTTCTGAGGCTCCTTACAGTTCTTCTTCAATAAGGGAAGAATGTAAGGGACACACGGTCAGACGTGCGCTAACTATGTCTACAGATGGTGAATGTTGGAAATGGTGCTTTCTGAGGCTCCTTACAGTTCTTCTTCATCAAGCGTAGAAAGTAAGGGAGGCAAGGTCAGGTGTACGCTAACTATGTCTAGAGATGGTGAAAGTTGGATATGGTGCTTTCTGAGGCTCTTTACAGTTCTTCTTCATCAAGGGTACAAAGTAAGGGAGACATGGACAGATGTGCGCTAACTATGTCTACAGATGGTGAATGTTGGAAATGGTACTTTCTGAGGCTCCTTACAGTTCTTCTTCATCAAGGGTAGAAAGTAAGGGAGACATGGTCAGATGTGTGCTAACTATGTCTACAGATGGTGAATGTAGGGAATGGTGCTTTCCGCAGCTCCTTACAGTCCACCTTCACCTAGGGTAGAAAGAAAGGGAGACAAGTACAGCTATGCGCTAGCTATGTCTACAGTTGTTGAATATTGGATTTGGTGCCTTCTGAGCTCCTTACTGTTCTCCTTCACCTAGGGTAGAGCGAAAGGGAGACATTGTGATAAGTGTGCTAACAATGTCTACAGAAGGTGAATGTTGGAAATGGTGCTTTCTGAGGTTCCTTACAGTTCTTCTTCATCAAGCGTAGAAAGTAAGGGAGACATGGTCAGATGTGCGCTAACTATGTCTACAGATGGTGAATGTAGGAAATGGTGCTTTCTGCAGCTCCCTACAGTTCTCGTCCACCGAGGGTAGAACGTAAGGTAAACATGTACAGCTGTGTGCTAACTATGTGTACAGATGGTGTATATTGGAAATGGTGCCTTCTGAGCTCCTTCCTGTTCTCCTTCACCAAGGGTAGAGAGTAAGGGAGACGTGTACATATGCACGCTAACTATGTCTACAGATGGTGAATATTGGAAATGGTACCTTCTGAGCTCCTTACTGTTCTCCTTCACCTAGGGTGTATAGTAAGGGAGACGCGTCCAGCTGTACGCTAACTATGTCTACAGATGGTGAATATTGGAAATGGTGCCTTCTGAGCTCCTTACTGTTCTCCTCCACCTAGGGTAGAGAGTAAGGGAGACGTGTCCAGCTGTACGCTATGTCTACAGATGGTGAATGTTGGAAATGGTGCTTTCTGAGGCTCCTTACAGTTCTTCTTCATCAAGGATAGAAAGTTAGGGAGACATGGACAGATGTGCGCTAACTATGTCTACAGAAGGTGAATGTTGGAAATTGTG